>NW_020955657.1:275834-339416 GCF_003031625.1 Empidonax traillii | reverse complement strand
TGAAATTAGGAAGACAAGCTTAACTTTTCCTTGTTGGAAGCTCATTCCTCTCTCTAATAAATGGTGCTAGTTGGCTGGGCTTTAACCCAGCAAGGGCTGCCAGCCCTGTAAGAGAGGTTACTTGTCTCCAGTCCACGTGGCTCTTTCCCAGTTCTTATTACAGCATATATTTTAAAAAATAACTTTAGTTTAAACAGGCAGGCAATGAATGAAAGTGAATGTGCCAGATATTCCTCTCAGTTCTGTCCAGTCTATCCATTTTCTCCCTCTTCTGGGGTAAACAGATGGCTGTGGATGTGATATTTATCAGAAACCTTTTAAACGGGGAATAAACAAAACAAAAGGCTGAGCCTGCAGCAGACATCAGTTGATGGCTTTATACACTAGGTTGGCTTGGGTTGTTGTGGTAAGTCAAACCTTTTTCCTTCTTTCTAGGGCTGGATTCTTAGCTCCTCTCAAGCTGTCCCATTTGTGGTGTGTACTGTTGGTTGATGGTGATCGACACCCTTCCTCTTGTGTGATTTATTTTATCTCTTTCATGACCCAGGCATGGTGACACAGGTTTTTATCATTTTGGCTGCAGCGTGAACACAGTGTGTTCACAGGCAAGTGCTTGGACCTTTCTTCTAATGATCTCTGCAGACCTCACCGGAAGGTTGCAATCCAAAACTAGAGCACTGCAATTTTCCTAACACCCCCACTCTTGATTGATGGTGTCCCAATATATGCATAAAACAAAGACTTTAGCAATCAGACTTAAAAAATCAAGAACTATCCCAGTAACTAGATCTTCCTGGGTTAATAGATTATGGGTCTGCCACAGTTTCTTTTCATCCTGGGCCCAAGTAGGGGAGGGAGAATTGGGAGAGTTTGACCATTAATATAAAACTTGTTTTTCACTTGATAGTATGCTTTACTGAAGATATAATGTCTTTGGATATATAAGATCTTCAGAATTTGAGAAACTCCATTAAATCTGGACTCTTAGAAATGATTTGTGTGACATCAGGTCACATAAACTCTGGAATTCTGCTTACAGTCCCTAGATAAATGTTT
Source organism: Empidonax traillii (assembly GCF_003031625.1). Lineage (NCBI taxonomy): Eukaryota > Metazoa > Chordata > Aves > Passeriformes > Tyrannidae > Empidonax > Empidonax traillii. The sequence goes on along the minus strand of NW_020955657.1, from coordinate 338,360 downwards.
CACAAATGTTTTACCTCTCCTCAATATGAGAGCACACTGAGAGCATTTTGTCTTTGTGCCTTTCACTGCGCAGGGCAGAAGAACAGTGTTGGTAACCTGTGGGTCTGAAACTTCTTCTTGGCTTCCCACCCAAAACCAGCACACGTTACTTGAACTATCCACACCTCCTGCATGTGTAAAATTTGAGTTGGGGATGAAGTCAAAATAGGGCTTCTCACAGGATGTTCTTTATTGCTTGTTGGGTAGTTAAAATAATGTGAGTAGTTGTTTCTGTGGTATTTTAGCCGTTACACTTTTGGTCCTGGACAAGCCAGAGGAATTGCAGAGAAGAGCATATTTCGAGTAATAAATTTAAACACTTTGAAACTTGAGGAAAAAAAAGGTGAATTAAAATGAAGCCAAAGATTCAGGTTAGACTGTGTTTGATCCAAACCAGGATATCCATCTCTGAAAAAAATGTTGACATGGCTATTTTCTTGGCACCAAGTCTGTTCTCTCCCCACCCTGCTTTCTTGGAAGTCACTGTGCTCTGGCTCTTCAATTAGAGACGGATAACTGATGCATTGCACACTGGAAAAAGCTTATCACGCTGCATTATTTGTTCCATCACTGAAGCCCTATCACCACTGTGAAATCTATTTCTTCAAGTTTGAAAGAGACTTGGATAAACCACCTGGCGATCCCATCTGGGACTGTCAACTCTGTGATCCAGGCAGTTTGTCATGGAGCCTTGAAAATGGCATTGATGGAGTGAATGTGTCTCTGGTGCATATTTTGGAGCAAGGGTTTGTGCAGATGAGCTGGCAGAGGCTGAGATGTGTTTTGGAGGATCATCCGGACTGCAGCTCTCCTGGCAGCTGAGAGCTGAGGCCTGAGTTTCTGCCCATTGTTCACCCTTTCATTTAGGGGATCCTTTAATTTAAGTGTATGAGGTGGGGGAGGAAAATGTCTCTAGGCTGTAAAAATGATGGGATAAGGTAGCAGTGGTAATCCAGGGCTGCAAGAGCACATCACCATTGGGTACTTCCCTGGGCAAACCAAGAGATGGTGGAGAGCAGTGAAGAGACAGAACCTCAGCCCCAGCTCTCATAATACATTGGAAAGAAAATGCCAGTGTCTAGCAAGGCAAAAGGACTTCCTGTTTGATGGAAAAGTCCAAGTCAGGGAGTTTCCTGACTCTTCTGGAAAGTGATCTGCCTTGTGTGAGGGCAGAAGCCATGTAATGGAGTTGGACTTGCCCCATTCTCCTTCTTCAGCACCTAGTGGTATATCCTATACTCGGTGCAGAAAACACCTATAAAGCACAACTCTCTGCTACATATCTCAGGGAACTGGTGTAACTGCAAACTACACAAAGCTTGAGTGTCACAAAACAAACTGCTCAAAGCACTCAGTGCACTGACACCACCTGCAGAGCTCAGTGGCAGTGGGTTACAGGAGAAGAAAATGTTTAACCATGGAGAAGGTGGTGCACAGACTGTGAATTTAAGCCCTTTTTTTGTGCACAGCAGTTAGAAAGCTCCGTGAATCTGCCTTCCCCTTGGTGACCCACCTCTGGAGGCTCCCTTGGGGAAGAGGATAGTGGGTTTTGCCTTAGATCCCCATTACTGACCAAAACTCCTGCAGAAAAAGGAGTAGATCACAGAAACCTTCAATGACAACAGTTCCATTGTGCCTGTGGGTGTGCAGTGGTCAGCACGGAGGTAGGAAAAGACTTCAAAGCTGCCAAGTTGAGGCCTGAGGGCTCTGCCAGAGTCCGCTGCAGCAGTGAGCCAAAGGGCAGCACAGACACTGGAGAGAGGAGAATCCATCCCTGTGCTGGTGGAAGTTTCAGCCAGACAAGGAATGGCCAGCCCAAAAAGGGCAGGACTGGGAGCATACCCAGGAATTAACCCAGAGAGCTACAGTGGGCTGGAAATTTAGTGGTGGTTAATGCATCATGGTGGCACAGTGTTTGGGTGGCCTTCATCCTTTGAGCTTGGCCTGGAGCTCTCACAGGCTCAGTGGACAGTGCCTGTGCAGGTCTAGATTATCTCTGGGTCCAGTATGGAGGAGTTATCACTGCAAACAGGATTATTGCTAAGTGAAGGAATGTTTAATTGTGGATACAAGCCTGTCTGGGCTACGGAAGGCTTTAAAAAAATTTTGTTTTAATAATTTTTTTTCATTGCCTCTTGAAATAGTGGCATTTAATTTACCTAATAACTTCACTAAGAACCCACTTTTCCAATGCCAATATAAAGAACATAGTTATAAGAGTCCTCTTTCCTATGGAGAGTTTTTGCTTGCAGAGAAGGTGGGAAGCAGCTTTCCCCCACAGGGTATTGCATTTTAGCTGATATCTTGTTATCTGACACTAACAGATCCATGTTCTTCACTTCATCTTAAGCTGTTAATTAGCAAAGGCATACCCTGCTGCCAAAGACCAACAGGACAAAAGTAATGACAGCTAAGCTGGCAAAGGCTGGAAGGGTGATGGGTGATGGGACCAGATTTTCATTTCTCTGTCAACATACCTGCAACACACACCAGCCTTGAACCTAAAAGCAAAAGCAAACCTTTCAAGTCAGTCCTTTCTCATCTCCAGATTAGGAGTATCTCTTCTTTTCAGCATGAAGCACTTTCAGTGTTTTATTGTAAGACAAAATTAATTCAAAGCTCTGCTATTTCAATGTCCTGTTATTTTAGATTCAGGTCACATGTTTGAATAAGTGTATTTGACTAATTGGAGATCAAGAATGGAGAACCAGAATCAGTTCCTCCATGGCTTTTTTACTTCTGAGTCCAGAATTTCTGCTTATAGACAATGATTTTGTGGAACAGCTATTCCTTGTTGAAGGCAGAATAATGGGCAGCAAAGGTCTCTTCAAATGGAATTCTATTCAAAAGATTGGGAAAAAAGAACAAAGTTTAAACTCTACTATTAGTTTAGACCAAAAATATGTGTAGCATCAAACCACAAGAGCAGTGATGAGTAGGAACCAGGTGGACTCCATTAGCAAGTGAGGAAGGGAAAGAGTCTTTCTTCTTCCTAATAGCTTCCAAGAAACATGCTTGTTTCAGCTCTTGCATGAAATGATAGATGGGAACTTTGAAGCCCAAATCTCTTTGGGTTTATGCCTTCCCGTTTTGGGATATGGGTGCTGTGGATGTTCATTACTCACATTGGAAACTTTTGCCACAGGATGCTCCTGGAACAGAGTATGGAAAGCTATGAAAGCCCTAATGTCAGCTGAAAACATCAGGGCTGTCCCAGCATTTGCTGAATCAAATTATTAAGTGCCAAGATAAATTAATGTTTGTTTCATAGTCATTCCCAATTTTACAGAATCCAGGGGTTTCAAACTCCCTTCCTACCAGGAAAATCCTCTCTACTTGAAAAAGAAACCCCATTTTGATGGCAGCAGCTTCCAAAATCTGGAACTGTGTTTTCCAAAGTCTTGTTTCACTCTCCAGTAAATTCCTTTCAACATCTGTTTGCCCAGTGAAATAACCAGAATATTTGCATTTTTAAAAATCAGCACTTTCAGTAGTCATAAAAGTATAGGCCAATGAGCTTCTCCTGCAAGACTATTTAATCAGTTGATATTTATACACTGAAGAAAGGCTCAAGAGCTAATCTATGAAGTGTTATCTAACAATTGTTAATATCTGGCTTGAGAATCTCAGATTTCACTGAAATTGAATTAAGATTCCTGCCATTAAATCTTCAACATATGGGCAATAAATACAACAAAAGCATGAGGTAAGGAGGTGCAGCTCAGTCTGGCAGGACTATGGGCTAAGATAAACGAGAGCCATCCCTGCTCCTGGGACTGTTGCTGAGACAACTCAGTCATGTTTATGACTGAGCCCTCAGGTTTCTGCTCCTATGCCACATTTGGCTGGTGGAGGAGAAAAAGCCCTTGGCTGCCTTTGATTCCAGTAGCCCTGAGCACCATCCCTGTGCTGGCTCAGCCCAGACCCCACGTGTCTGTGGGGGTGGGCATTGGCTTTTCGGGGAGTCATGCAGTCCCACACTCCTCTCTGTGGGCAGTTGAATAGGAAATTACCAAGGCAAGTGGCTGGATAGAGGCCAGCACTGCTACTCTTGGCCTTTGTGACACAAGCAGATATACCCTGAGTGTGAAGTGCTCACCCCTCTCCTCTCATCTCCAGCCAGAGTCTCCTCCTGTGATTTAACTTGTCCTGCTGTTCCCCACAGAAAGAATCAGGATGTGAAACAGTGGTTTTTCACCATCACTCAAGCACTTTCTCACCATCATTCAGCAACCATCAGCTACACCTCCATTCCAGCATCTACAGGGGTCTGAATGAACAATCTGCACAGATCTGTCTGCTGGGCTCATTTTCCATTTTGACAGGAGAACCACAGACTCTTTCAAATTCACTGCTGTTCGAGCCTTGTTCTCCTCACTTGAAGTCAAACACAGGGTTTCCTGTGATTTCACAAGGATTAAGGTCAGGCCTAGTTTCTGCAGATGCTCCGCAGCTCATCTCCACCTCAGTAATACACCAGGGAGTGCAGACAGATGCGGTGGGTGCCCCTTTCAGCTGCAATCACTGACACTGAGGCATTTTAGCAGATGAAACTCATTCATTTGTGCCCATGGAGTTATGCTTTGCTACCTGTAGAATTTTAGTGTGCTTAAGGCTTTCTACATTACTGAGTAAGTTAGCACCTCATATCAAGGGTGGGTCTTGGCCTTCCTGTTGGTCGCACCCCAGTTTGTTCTCAGAATGCCTTTTGGAGTGTGTTATTTCCCTCCTCAGGACTAAACCTGGGTAATATTTCTGGATCATTAACTTCTAGACTGCCTACTCTAGGGATTATGCACTTACCAACATCCCAACAGCCTTCTGGTACTCCCAGTTCACTCATATCCCATCCCTGAGCATGCAACTTCAGCCTCATGCTCTGAAAATACCCACTGTAGCACCCTGCACCTTCGCCATCACATTTATCAGGCAGATGAACAGGAATTAAAAATGTAAAAACCAAAAAAGAAATAAAAGGGGGATACTTTAGGGCCACAGAGCACCCCAGAGGACACAGAGGAGCCTCAGTCGAAAGCTAAGTACGGGGATCAGCACTGAATAACTTCAGTATGAGCCAGTCCATCACACTCCATGGCCAGGGATCACTTCTGGGATTGATAGCTTCAGCAATGTTGTTATAGCCATGTACTGGTGCAGAGTTTCTCACTGGCCAACGAGCTAATTGCTCTTGGGAAGGTTGGATGTGCATGTGAACGTGTAAGCAGAACTGCCTTCTGCAGTTGTGGCTTACTAGAGAATACTGGTGGTTGGTTCAAAAACTAAAATAAGGGTATTATTATTATTATACATACATAATTTGATTCTTTTAGTCTGAAATAAGCCCCTGGTAAATTTATATTTACCTGGCAGCAAAAATATAAAACTTGGTTTGGCAATTGCATTTAGGAAAACATTAGGAACTCAAGGGAAAAAATATTGCCTGGCTGACTATGTTGAACTAATGCTGAGAAATAGGGCTCTGTGAATCTGAATTCAACCCAGTTTTTCAAAGCTACTTACCCAGTCTCCTTCCAGTGTTGGCCAACTGACAGAAATTCAATATTTTTCTTTTAGTGAATGAAAAGTGTAGTCAGAAACAGCCATTGGGTCAGGATCATATGCAAAAGCTCCTCTTGTGCTTTTGTTTCCTAATTGCTTTTGGAAGGATTTTTCAGACTGGGCTGACGCAGTTGTGTGTGTGAATTTCCTGGCAAATAAGAAAGGTGACTGTGTCCAAAAGACATTTAAGAGTGTGAATTCACAGCCTTTCCATGTCTAATCAAGGAGCGTAAACCATTAGCCACATGTTCTCCATTTCCATCACATTTTTTCACACTTAAACAAAAACATGCCGAAGGAAAGGTGCTACATTTTTTAATGCCCTCAAATAGGAACCACAGGAGTCCATTAAATGCTGTGGTCATTTCCAGCATACAAATCAATTTTCCTTGTGGTGGTGAAGTGGTGAATAATGCCTGGTTTGTTTAAAGGAGCATGACTGATTTTGGATGAAGGATCCTGTCACTTTGGCATTTTTAGTTTTATTTATTGCATGCAACCGTATAAAACCTGGTACTGGTCTCAGTGCCAGGCTTACTAGTGGAAAAGCTGAAAGGACCACATTACTCCTGGTGCAGCAAAGAGGTTCTTCTGCAAGACATTTGCTGGACTCCTGAAAAATTATTTTGAATAACATGGCAGAGAAGGATTTCATCAGTTGGCATCTACTGGCTTTATTTTTTCTTCCATTTTGCCTGTGTCAAGATGAATACATGGAGGTGAGCAGAAGATCTTATAAACCAGTGGCCAAAATATTGCAAAGTCACCACCAGACTGGTCATAAAGGTTCCAGAAGCAGGGAAATATTGAAACAGCGGAATCAACTTATAGAATGGACTGTTGATAATAGCACTTCTACAGACCAAAAAGTCCTGAGACCAGAGGTAGATGATGTAGAACTGACTACCTCAGATAGAGTCCAGGTACTCCGAATTAATCTTCTAAAGATATCTTTAAAGCTAATGAGATTTTTTTTTTTTTTTTTTTTTTGCTAATCTTGTTAGTGATATATTTATGAAATAGTTGTTATTAAAGCTGTGTATTGGTCTGTATCCTGCTGGGTTGCTTTATAGGGTCTTTTAATGAGTTGGTAGAACCAGCAGTGGTTGGGGAAGCTGGTTTCAACATAGACAGCAACCCTTTGTTCTGATGAAACTGTGAACCTGTGAAATCATATATTCTGATATATAGTCTCTTAATTATCCCAAGGTAATACTTATTTAAAATATTAAAGTTTTAGAATTTTCTAACTCATAGGGATGTGAAGGAAAATTATAGAATTTCTAGAGATATTTGGAAAGATTCAATTAGCAGACAACAACTTTACTTGAAAATTATGTATATAAAGTATATTTTTTGAGCTTGATCCAAACATAATGAAATTCTGACTGTTCAAAAATTGTTTTCTAAGAAGCAGCTTGAAAAAAACAGGCACTAATGTAATGAATAGATTTAATAATGTATATCAACTTGAGAGAGTTTCAGAAGAAAAAGACTCACAGTGAAAGTCTGAATCATCTGCAGTATCTGCCTTCTAACTGGGAATCTTTTTATGCCTTTCATGCCACTCTAGATACTACAGTCATTAGCTTACATCAAAGGGAAAATGTTATAACTTGATTATATATAAAATATTGCAGTACAAATTTAAAAGAAAAAATCTGAAGGACATAAGATGAAGCTTTTTCTAGCACTAGGCAAAACAAAATTCTACTCAAATTAAATTTTCTTCTTACTAATGTTTTTTAGAATCAGCAACATAAGTGTTTTATTCCTCTAGCTGATGAAAATTTTTCTTTCAGTCCTGTATAGTTCAACTTTTGTAATTTGTTTTTTTTTTTTAAAACTCTTTCAGGTCAAAGTATGATATTTGGAATTGGCAAAATCAATAACATGCAGACAAGTGTTGAATAATAATCTACATCGTGATAAGCAAAGAAGAGGTTGGATTTTAATCCTGTCCTAGGCTTGAAGAACTGAAACGCATTCAAATATAGGAATAGGTTTAATACACCACTGTATTCCCTGTATTTAAATTTTATAGTGCCTTGCATTTTGTACTTCTTGCGCAGGAGTTAAATGTTCCTCCAGTGCATTCAGCAAAGTATATATTTAACTGTAGGCATGTTAAATTGTGCTTGCAGTATATAAACAGTGTAAAACATCAGGTATACAGTCCAAAGATCCAGCTAGTGTGTGCAATCCTCTCTACAGCTACTTTCTACATACTATGTACTGTTGGTACCTAAAAATATTCCCTTTTAAATCAACATAATTTCAGATGTAATACGTAATTTCAGGATATAATACAAAATTCTAACTTTAAAGGGGTCAAACTCTCCCTCACTGTGGGAAATGTCACTGTGGTTGGGATGCAGGTGTCTCTCGTCAGAGGGTTTAATGCAACATGTTTGGAGTTGCCTGCTGGGGGAAGAGACTGTGACATTAAAAATAAGCCCAGTGAGTCTGAGTACAGCTGATGGCTGTCACTTACCTGCCAGACCCTCTCTAAGAAGCATTCTTTTTTTGGGAAATGATGCAATTTTTGTCTTACTGGAATGAAATGGAGCACTAACAGAGCATGACAGGGGTAATCAATCACAGACTGGCTTACGTAATAGGTGTTTTCCAGTTCCAGACTCCAGGAATTTCTAGGCAGAAGAAAAACAAAGGTGGCACTGACATGTTTTAATTCATGTCAAACCTGTCTCTTCCCCTTGGGCTTTATGGAAATTCTTCAATCCCTGAGTTCCTACTCATAGATGGAGTTGCTTTACCCATCTGGAGAGAATTTAGGCTGGAGAATTTTACCCTCTTGTTAAAGTGTTTTAAAGGCCCTATTCTTTGTTGTGGAACAGAGACAATAGCTTTTGTCTTTGCTATTATCTTTGCTGCACTGGGTGCAAGGCCAGTTTCCACGTTAACTTATATGAAATATAATGTGCATTTCCCAGCACAAGAACTCTTAGTGACTATGGGGAACCATGACAGACCATTTTTCCTTTTCAGGTTGTTCTTTCAAAGTCTCTAGATATTCCTCAGCCAAGTGGTGTTTCACCCTGAATTTTGGCACCTTTTGTTTGTTTCTTTGCTTAGAGAAAGGGCTTGGAGGGTGCTAGTGCCCACAGAGGCACACTATTTTACACTCAGAACAGGAGCCAAGAATGGAGGTGCATTACTTGTCTTCTAAATTGTCTTAGACCATAAAACAGAAACTCACAAAATTAATCACAAAGTTAAAAAGGGCTGGGTCTCCAATTACAATTCGTTCACAACTTTAAATTAAGGGGATTTTATAGACCATCTGTTGCCTAGAAATTTCTCCTACATACTAAATCACAGGAAATTCAGCAAATAACCTCAGAAATATTTCCAGTTTTATATCTGTATTAGGATATCAGTGTGGCAGATGCATTTCACAAGCTCCTAAATCATATTTATGTTCTGAGAGCAAAGCCAAAGATTCACTGTGTAATAAAATTTATGCACAAATGGCTACATAGAACGCCTTTGGCAAGTAGATTGTAATCAATCTTTGTGTCACATTTGAGTGTAATTTTACTTTAGGAACACATTTTTCCTTTAAATGTACTATCCATAAAGTTCTTTAGAGATCAAAAGATACTCTTTTTAGAGATCAAAAGAGTATTCTGAATATTCATCATACTTGGCAGATGATTGTGAACATTTTCTTCCTCCTAGTGAAAAGATCAGTAAAGATAATGAGTTAATATTACTTTATGACTTGCATAAGTAGTTATTTTGAAGTCAAGGGAACTATTTGCATACAAACAGACTGGTAGGACTTGTCTCATTTCACATGTAAAAACTTGCTGAGTTTTTACAAGGTAATGCCAAATAGCACTTATGACTGGCATAGTGGGTTTTTTATGATAACATAGCTGGTTAGCTAATAATGTTGTTTAGGATTTCAGTGGATTGTGTGAAAAAGACAAATCACACCCGCAGACCTGAGAGAGTCTCACATGCAGTCCACTTTGCTGGATTCATGTCTTCCCTTACCAAAAATCCTCTGTCCCAAGTCTTTGGATATCTCTAGGCTGGTATGATTTATTTGCTTTTGGCAGGTGTATAAATAGTTTGCCTCCCCACTTAACGTGAATATGAACCACTATCTAAAAAGAACCAGAGATTTTATTCTCAGTGCAACATTCATTATTATTTTAGGGGGGTACAAAATGCTTGCACAATTCCAGTCCTCTTGTACTTGTCTCCCTTTTAAGGACTGAAAATGAGCTGAAATTAGGCCTACTTCTCTCATAATAGGAAAACTATAAACATTGTACTGGGTGATTGTCGGTTACATTCTTCCTAACAACCAGGAGAAACAAAACAGCAAGAAATATACAAAGAGGTTCTGTGGGAACAGACACTGTCTGTTGACAATGAGTCAGAACTCATTTTTCTCAGAAAGTATAGACCTTGTCCAGAATGAAGCTAAAAACCTAGCCTTGACCAAACCCCATAAATATGAAGCCCTTCTGCCCATTGGCAAGTCTTAACATTTCCATAACTCTTTGAATATGAAGGATACTTGTTTAGCTGTCAAGTCAGCCTTTATTCCCATGGTAACTCTACCATCGTTGGTTCCAGCTGGAGAGAGCGTGCATATGTCCCAATGGAGGAGTTGCAGGATTCTGGTTGTGGCATGAAAGGTGTTTTCTGTATCCATAAACTCCAAAGCCTCCCGAAATTAATGAATTCTGGGTGTGTGCTTGTTGCTGTTCAAAACACAGGCAGAAAGCTTTAGTGTTTTAGATGAAGTCAGCTGATGACACTGAGGGCAGAAATAAGCATATCTGTGTGTTCATTTGACAGCTCCCATCCCACCAGAGGCTCATTTGCTGCCATTAAACCAGTAAGTCTGCATTAGGCAAGTAATTTGACAGTGATAAAGATGACGGGAAAGAAAGGGGAGGAAGATAAATAATAGAAGCATTAGAGAAAAGTACAGGTTGGATTGATGTAATTATCCCTCTCTAGATTTTAAGAACTGCAGGTTTGCATTTCAGGATATTAGCAAAGAATTGTAGGGGCAGAGAGACAAAGGGACAAATAAGGAGGAGGTAGGGAAATAAAATCAAACCCTGGACCTCTACTTCAGCTGACCCACTGGAAGATTTGTGTTGACTAAGCCTACTTACAAAATTCAGTCAGAATTGAATGAGACTCCATTAGTATAAATACAATAATATGAGAAAGAAAAGCACTTAAATAAAACTATTATTAAACTATTACTACAGTAGCTGAGCTGTACATAATAAACTCATTAGTTTATTTATGTTGCTATATTAGTTTCAGCATGCAAATAGCTTTTCATGGTTGCACAGTCACCACTACAAGTAATCAAAAGCCCCTAACACCATATGTTTCAGTAAGTTCAAATTTTTGCTTTGTATCTTGGCACTTTTTTAGGTTCTCCTAACTTTAGTAGCCTGTAAATACAAAAGTCTGGGATCATGAATAGAAATGTGCTGCATAGCCTTTTTTTAGTATGTCCTGTGGGTACATAAGCTTGTTTGTCATCAAAGGTCAGTTGAAATGTGGGATCAGGATGGGAATCTCACTGAAATATTCATCGAAATTTCATTACTTGGTATAATTATATTTTCTAAACCCTCATTAATTAACAGGATAAGTTTTTTTTTGTTTGTTTGTTTGTTTGGTTGGTTTTTTGTTTGTTTGTTTTTTAAATATTCATATAGCTCTTAGAACACTTCAAGAGCTAGTCCCTTAAAAATTCCAAAAATAACATCTTCAGGGACAACCCAGGCATGATAGATTTCAACCCAGATAAGAAGTGTTTTGAAAACTTACCAAATATATAAACAGAGAACACATAATGAAGACCCTGTAACCGACATGCACAAGATTGATGTCCTCCATGAATGAGCTACTTAAAGCTTATTTTTGTGCACTTAGCCCCCCCAGCCTGGACCACAGAATCCAGACTGTAGTTCCTGCTGCCGTGGTGACTTTGGAGTTCGACTCTACCAAGGGCCCCCAGGACCTCCTGGGCCCCCTGGGATGCCAGGTAAAGATGAAGCTTAATTAATTTTTTTATTAGTCTAATTGCAGGCTATAAATTCCAGGCTATTCTATGAAATATCAGAGAGTGGCCCAAACATCAGTATTTGGGGACAGATTCAGCAACAAGTTTTTCTATAATTTCTGTGTAGACCGATATTTTCAATTATATTCTAAAGTATTTTCTACCTATTTGTTATTAACATTCAGCTTTCACAAATTCATACTGAAAGTAATCTTATTACATTTCTAGGGCAAATTGGTCTCTCTTCTTAAAGCAGCATGAAAATTCCATTGAAGTTGGAAGAACTTGTTCCCTGGAGTTGATTATTGAGATCACCTTTGTATATCCAGCTGTGTTACTGTGTACTGTATTCAAGAGCTTTTCTTCATTGAGCATACTGCTAGCCAGTATTTTACAGAGTCACATATACTTTTATTCCCTCACAGGAATTCCTTCATTTCCTTCTTTCATCTTGTCTTCCATAATAAAAGCTACTTTTTTTTTCCCCCCATTAAAAATGCACAGAAAAGAACAGGTTACACAAGAAAAGTGTGTACTTTGATCTGATAATTGGTATGGAAATAGAAGAGCCTAGGGAAGGGAAAAAGTTAGATGTATGTTGGTGTAGCTTTGCTACAGCAGCTACCTTCAGGGATTTGAAAATCACCATTCCTAAAGTAATGTAATGGCCAGTCTTCGTGAGCGAAGAACCAGGGAAGGTCTTTCCACCTTCCAGCCTGCGCATTGGATTTTTTAGGTGAGACACAGTGTGTGCGGAACTGAGCCCACCCTTTAATCCTGAGGTTCATCTGCCGGGGCCAAGCACGCTTGGACGGTGGCAGCGAGGTCCTCAGGACGTAGATGGATTGCCTTACAGGGCTAACGAGCTCCATCTGCCCGGGGAGTGGCCTCAACCGGGAATCGAACCCGGGTCTCTGCAGTGACAGTGCAGTGTCTTTACCCTCTAGACCACCAGGGGCTCCCATTCCTAAAGTATAACAGAAATGAACACATCACTGACCAAGAGGCTTATCTCATCTTCAAAAGCTTACATCTTCAGTTATCACAGTAAAAATGAAATTCAGTGATCCACTACTTATTAATAAATTGTTGGCTTCTGAGGAGCAGGACACAATTTTATATTAGACTCACACTTTCAAGACTGCAGTGGATATACTGGGACCCAGCCTAGTCCTTTCCTCATGTATCCAAGTCCCACTTTCTTGTCATCACAGGATGGCACAAACATATGGCTGGCAGCAATCTCCTGCACCCTGCAATTTCTTTGTCTCCTTCATCTGCTGGATTTCATGTTGTTGTGCCCAGCAGTTGCTTTTCCCTTTGATTGAATCCAATGCTGCTTGCAGACTTCTGTTCTGAACTGCTACCAAAGTAGATCTGGCTTTACCTAACGATCATCCTTATAATTTTTAAGAGTTACAGATTCCTGTATCCAAACAAAAATTTATATTTCTTTCACCATTTAGCTTCCTTGTTTGAAGTAATTTTTTTCTCAATGCAAAAAATCTGAAGAATCACTTCATCATCAGATGTGATCTCAAAAAACACTATTCTTCTTGTAAATTTGTAACCAGAGAGAATAATCAAAGAAAAGCAGAGTTACAAAGAACCTAATTTTAGTTCAGGTAGAATTAGAATAATGATGACATTAATTAAACTTCTGAATTGAAAGATCGAGCTTTTGCTGCAGGAGGCACAATAATTGCTCAGTAATTCTAGACAACTTTAAAATTATGTCAGTTGCACAGACATTTGCTCAGTAATTTCCTCAGTAAACATCAGGAAGTTAGTAATACTGCAGAAGCAGGAATATGCTTTATAATGAGTCTTTTTACAATAAGCCATCTCAGAAAAGCTTAATTACAAAACTTTGGTCTCTCTTTAGATCTAGGAGCTTGCAGTCATCAACCCCTTCAAGTAACCAGCACGGGAGCCCCTGGTGGTCTAGGGGTAAAGGCGCTGCACTGTCACTGCAGAGACCCGGGTTCGATTCCCGGTCGGGGCCACTCCCCGGGCAGATGGAGCTCGTTAGCCCTGTAAGGCAATCCATCTACATCCTGAGGACCTCGCTGCCACTGCCCAAGCTTGCTTAGCCCCGGCAGATGAACCTCAGGATTAAAGGGTGGGCTCAGTTCCGCGCACACTGTGTCTCACCTAAAAAATCCAATGCGCAGGCTGGAAGGTGGAAAGACCTTCCCCAGTTCTTAGTTCGCGAAGACTGGCCATTACTTACTTACTTACATTACACTGAGAATGCACACTCTCCTGTTTTTGGCACAGATGGGTCATATAGCTCGTTTAAGGCTACAGCCATTCTTTATTTTTGTGGATGTGTTTTAAATACAACAAAATGTTATTCAGTGTTATCTTATCCTACCATAATTAACTGAAATTATCAGGAACTAAGTTTTTACACAAAAGGAAAGCAAGAGTGTTTATGCAGGCTACCTGGTATGTGTCAGCAGGCAGTGGCTTTCCCTTTCCTTGAGCCGCACATCTGCTGAGATCTTCTTGCACTTCTCAACAAAGCAATGACTTGAGACAACAGCAGGTTATACAGCAACACCAAGACAGCAGGAGGGTTAACTCTTAAACATCAGTTTATGTTCTTCTGGAAACTTGCTCACCAAAACCTTCACCTTCAGTTTAAGCACACAGCTGTTTCTTATCCATCATAGCCCAGTCAGGGGGTTTATGGTACTGAAGATTAGACGTGTTGCAAATGGGTGGAAGAGGACCCTGTCACATTTAGCTTTTAAAATACATTGCATGATTTCAGTTAAACAGAAAGCTGTGTTTCCTTTCAGGAAATCATGGAAACAATGGAAATAATGGAGCAACTGGTCAGGAAGGAGCCAAAGGTGAGAAAGGAGACAAAGGAGATATGGGACCAAGGGGAGAGCGTGGCCATCACGGACCCAAAGGCGAAAAGGGTTACCCTGGGATTCCCCCAGAGCTACAGGTACAAATTCTCTGGCTCATGTTGGCTGCAGCAAATCTCAAGTTATGGTTTCCTTTACTGTAAAATAATTAAGAAGTAAATCCCCCTATAAATGAACACTGTAAGAGGTGTACATAGCCCTTGCCCTGAGAGACAAATGTGCTCTGCCAGATATTCCTGGAGAAGAAAGGGTTTAGTCTTTCTTTAGAGTAAGAATTCAGCTGAGAAATGGGCAGGAAGAAACACATATGCTTCTCTTTGAGGGCAAAAAGCCAGTATCTAGGTTATTAAAGGAGAATTGCTGGGACTATCATTTTTCTACCAAGCTGTATCACATAATAACTGTGCTTCCTACAGCATATGAAAAGAGTAAAGTAGTCACTTATGCTTCTCAAGACAGTCAGGCTTTGTGAGATTCTCAGAAGCATATGTACCCAGCTCCTCCAAGTATGGTCTCAAAACCTTTGAAGGCAATCAGAGTCCTCTAGCTTTAAAAAAATTCCCCTCAGTAGTTTTCTGTATATTTATGTCTCTAGATACCTTAAATATGTTGGGGGCCTTGTAGGTTCTGCCTATGAATGAACAACCCAAAAGCCAGATGAGCAGGGTTCAAGCCTGAGCTGTTGAGCTCAACAGTGGGTTTAAGCCTGAGCTGTTGAGCTCAACACTGTTTTGGCATCATCTCACAGCTCTTGCACTAGACCTTCTTCATATCCCAGGATTCTGGTAGATGGCAGATGAAGTATAGCAGAGACATGGTGTAGTCCCGCTCTTAAAGCAGCAAAAAGTACATGGCATTTGGATAGTTTAAGACCCTTCCTTGCTGTTGCAAAGGGGACTTAAATGAGTTGCCCCCACTGTATATCACAGTGTAGCAATATACAAGCAGTTCATCTGCAATAGCAGGAAGGCTTGACTGCCTCTATGATGCAGTGCAGATAGGGTGCTAAAGGCAAGATTTAGATGCATGGGGCAAGCCATTGAGATATATCCCTCCTGGTCTCTAGCTGCCACCATGGAGGCAACTTCAGTAGGTCACATCATTTGGCCCAGCGTGGGGAATCCTAAAACACTTCAGAAGGTACTGGGTGCATTTGTGTGGGAGAGTGATGGCAGTCAGATTCATCTCCAGACAGCCAACATGTGAGAGAAGTATCTAAGCTCCCATTTAATTTCTTAGGATCTTGAATAGCAATTCGACTACAGTCACTCTTGGGCAAATGGCACTTCAGACATCAGAGAGTATATAGATCTACAAAAAGGGAGATTACATCCTCCCTCGTACAAACACTCTTTAATGGAATCATCTTAGCCTTGATCTGAATTGTACTACCCAAACCAAAATCACCACAGAAGGGGCAAAATGGGATAAAGCACACATACACAATGAAAAATACCACTTCAAACCCTCTGAAATGTTTCCAGATATACCCCTCTTAACTGAAGGACACTGTTTGCCAATAACAGTCATTCATATCTATTATATACCCTCATAAAAGGCATGAAAATTAACAAAAATTAATAGTACAACCAACAAGTGCAGTGTGGAAAACTGACTTTGGACTTCTTGGAATTGTGTATGTTTGAATTCCCCAGGGTGCATGAAGATGGGATAATTGCATAGAATACGACTCACAATGAAAACAGTTTCAAAAATTGATGGAATTTTGTAATAAAGCATAATTATTTTAATATTCTTAAAGAATGAGCTAGAATTCACAATATAGCTGAATATCTTAAAAACATAATTACATTCAACACATATCCTTTTGCAATTTTAAAATGAACTATCACTATTTTTTCTTACATAAAGATAACAGTAGTGATTTAATTAAAACTGAAAAATGAAAGAGGATTAATAAAAAGCTTAAATTGTAATACCTAGTTCCAAATAAAATTCCATCACTGCTTTTAACAGATGTGTTTAAAAATTCTTATGGGATAGTATATAATTTCTTGTTACCATCATGCTTAAGAATTTTACATATGGGGTAGGTATAGGAGAAAACACTTCTGAATACAATACTGTTTTAAGTACAGGATTATTTTGGAAAACTTGGTGTATCCCTGTTACTTCTAAATGAGACCTAGGGAGAAAGGACATATTTTTTAGCTCTTCTGATCAGACCAAGGAAAGTAGCTTAGGGTCAGAGAGACGATGAAATGGAATCTAGACAAAAAGCAATAAATACCATCAAGCTGCCACTGCAGCTGCTTTCCTTTAACACATGATGAACTTTGATGTGATCCTGGATGAGAAGCAAGACGTTAACAATTTGCCATCATAGAAAATGCATCCATGCAGGGATAAGGAAAATCAGCCCAAGCTTTCAGCTCACATCTGGAGCTCCTCAAATTTCTGAACAGATGGCTAATGATTTCCGTTGTTGGATCCAGACTTGCATTTGATTGTCTGTTTTGGTTTTGTTCTCATTTGGATCTGAAATCAAAAGAAATTTGGGATGGTTTTTTATTCTTCTAATACCAGTGTAACTGGAATGACACCAAAAAAATGTCATGTTTGTGATGGGCAGTAACAACTGCAGGTGAATACTTCTAATATAAGATGTTGAGATAGAAATAGACAAGTCTTTATGTGATCTTCTAGCAACAAAGTTCAGCAATTCTGCCTGTACCCCATTTACTGGCAATCAGATGAAGGGGGATCATACACTCACAGAAAAGATCACCCCTGTCCTTGACCATGCAAGCTGGCAGGATCATTCCCTGTTATCTTGCTGAGGGTAATTTGAGTTGTCCAATACGGGACATTTTGCACTGCTTCCTATGAAACATTTTTGACGGCAAAAAGTAAAATTTGAAGTTGAGACATAGTTCTCACTTTCTTAGTTTCCTCTTTTGGTCTCCACCACCCTCTGTTTTCATGACTGAGGGCAACTGATAAGAGAGAGAAAACACTGTGAATGTTGAGTCTCAACAGCTGCACTTCCAGAGGACTACTAATAAAACTGCTTAATGTATCTCTAAGATAGTTAGCAAGAAACACTAATCTGTATGTACTTTACCAAGCATTATTTATTTTCACACATTCGATTAAAAGCAATATGCAGTGTAAATGCATTGGGGAATGTATAAAAACTATATAAAACACTTCTGTCAGAAACACCATCCATTTTGACACCATTTTTCTGTTGCATCATCCTAGGGAGACTTAAAAGTAAATAAAATCTGAAGTGAAGGTTCTGAGCTGCAAACCCTTGACCATACACCTACTTTACAGTTGTGAATAGTTCAATTGAATGTGAGAAGCTTAGACTCTTCCAGGTACATTCAATGGGAGTTTTGTTACTGGAGTTTATTGGCCTTGGAGCAAGCCCCAGAACATCTCTGTCAGGAAAATAAACAGACTGCAAATACAGGGGGAAAAAAATCTGTAGTTGATTGCTCTACACATGTGCTTTTTAAGAACAACTGCTTGAATAAGAACTGGATTTTTGCAGGTTGCATTCATGGCTTCGATGGCTACTCACTTCAGCAACCAGAACAGTGGGATCATCTTCAGTAGCGTTGAAACCAATGTTGGGAATTTTTTTGATGTCATGACTGGGAGATTTGGTGCTCCAGTGAATGGTAAGCATTTTCAAAACAAAATAATGGAATTCTTGGAGCTGTAGGGAGAAGTGTGGTCAGTAACAATGAGACACTATTTAACTGCCTTTGCACAAGGCACTGGCAAGACTTACTCTGCATAGCTCTTGCTACCCCCTTTTGAGAAAAATTAACTGAAAACTAACCAAGGCAAGAGAGGTCTTGCCAGCCAATGAGACTAGTGCTGGCACAAAGGCAGAAGTAAGAGTCATGGCCAGTGCTGGGGAGGGAGCAGAACCAACTGGTTTGCTGTGGCCTTTAGCCTTTCAGCCACTGTGATGAGAGAACCACAGTCTTGATGTTGCAGCAGCAGCAGCAGCAGCAGCTTCACAGTTGCCTCCTCCACCTTCTGCCTCCAGTAGCTCTCTTCATCCCCATCTTCTCCCATGCCAGTTCACCTATGAGCTGACCTGCAACAGATGTGTGGCTGGAAATGAGGCATTACAATTCTTCCTAAGTTATTTTTCAGCTGCATCTATCCCCCATCTCATGCAGCTGTGGTGTGGGAAGAACAATCCCTGCAATATGCAGAATTAAAATTAATCAGATTTTGGAACACTATAAGAAGAAGCAAAATACCAACTGATAACTGGAAGGCAGTTTTTTCCTCAGCTGTTTTGTTTTCTAAGAAAGAAGCATAAATCTGCAGCATGGTTACCTCCCTCTACTAAGCAAACATGTTGTATTTGATAACATTTTCAGGGGTGTATTTCTTCACATTCAATATGATGAAACATGAAGATGTGGAGGAAGTGTATGTGTACCTGATGCATAATGGTAATACAGTGTTCAGCTTATATAGGTAAGTGAAGGGCCAGGCCATTTTAATGCAAAAAACTTGTATCTACAGACATGATAGCTTGCTTACATTTCAAGAAATGCAAATTTGCTAAATTTTTTATGAAATTCACCAGGGTAAAATAAAAAATATCAACTATTTCATTTTGCCTTCCTCAGCTTGAAAAGTTGGAGCATATACACCACAGATGCTGGATCTAAAATTCAGCCTTCATCACAAGTTTTTCAAACTCAGGGAAAAGGAATTAGCACTCCAAGTCAGGGATGGAGTTCAGTAGTAATGTGCTGTCATTCTGCTAAAATATATCTTCATCCTTACTTTGCCTGTCACATATAGGAAATAACAAAGTGTTCAGCAGCTAGTTACAGTCTTGTTAAAGATGAGGGGAGAGCAATTTGCTTTTAAGTTGGAAAGGGTTTAAATTGCAGTAGTAGGGATGAGTAAGAAGCAAAGGTCTTCCATTTACTGGCTTTATCATTACCACACCACCAAAGGGTGCTTCGCTCCCGATAGATCTTTCCTGAAAAAGAAGTGCTCTACTTTTTTTTTGCCCTGAAGCACTGATGTCAGAAAAAGCAACAGGTGGAAGCAAGGGAACCAGCAATCATGCAAAGCCAGGAGGTTAGCTCACATCAAATGTATTTATGTTCCAAGGAAGGGCCTCAGGGTGGAGTGAGCTGCCTGTCTCTGCCCACTGAGTGTGCTGGGAGCACAGGGGCTCAGCTCACATCAGATTCCTGACCTGGAGGCATTTAAAATTAGCTGGGATGACTTCAAGGGAAAAGAAACATCACAGGAAATCTGTAGTGTCGTGTTGAATGAGCAGAGTTTTATTTTAAACAAAAAAATTTGTTCCTGTTCCCTGGAAAAAGTTAAAATTCCAGAACTTCTGAAAGGAATGAAATGATGCAATTAACTAAGGTGCAAAATTTGACTCAGAGATCAAATGCAGAAAGTTGCCCAAATTTCCTTATAAAACTGAAAAAACATTGGCAGCCTTTCAAGGAAGGTTCACTCAGGATAACAATGTACTTTTTTTGGTTTGTTTTTTTTGTTTGTTTGCTTGATCATTGTTGAGAAACAAAAAGGTGACTTACATATTCATCCACAGCTATGAATCCAAAGGGAAAGCAGATACATCAGGAAACAGTGCAGTCCTAAAACTTGCCAAGGGAGATGAAGTTTGGCTGCGAATGGGAAATGGAGCCCTCCATGGGGACCATCAACGCTTCTCCACGTTTGCTGGGTTTCTTCTTTTTGAAACCAAGTAAAAAAAAGAAACTATCCAACAGATGTTTATCTGAGGAAACTTTTTTTTGGGGAACTGGTATTTTTCACTGGGCTGTGTAATAACATTACAACATTGGAGGATCAAGAAGGCTTGTTTTGATGCAATATGTTGCTATTTGTGTATCAGAGATGAACTGAATACATTGTGGAGCTGACACAGTGTCACAGAATATGTATGGTCATCTGGGTTGCACCTATTGAATCGTTAAATGTTGCTACTGCTCTTTTTCCTGAAGTGAATGAAAAACAAAGGAAAATGATTTTAAGCAATTTAGAGAGTAGTTTACCCAGTAAAGTCCATTTTGTCTGTAAATATACTTTAGTTAAGTATATGTCAGGAATTGAATACTTGATTCAAGTTTTTCTAATCATTTATTCAGTTCTTATTACATGTTCATTTAAGTTTGCATCATGGAAACAGGCCTGAATATATTATAAGCAGGCTCAGTTGAGACCAGATCTAAAGGAGTAAGTTTGTACTGGATTAGAATGAGCTCCTCAAATAGAAGAAAAAAATGTGAAAATAAAGATGTCAATGATTCAGGTTTATTGCATTCCCATCTCAAACCTCTGATGATGTATCTGGTGTCATTTTTCATAGATTTTTAGCACATATTTATGCCTCACTCTCTCTTTTAATGGAAGAGTGTTAGTAGTTCTTGCCTTAGTAGCAGCTTGAAGCTAAGGTAATTTAGACTGCAGTGTGAAGGGGATCAGGCAGGGGAACTGTAATGTTTCCCCTAGCCTTAAAACTTTTAAAATCTGATGTAACTGAATGCAGGGTATCAAAGCAGAGGCATATACGCTAGAGAAACCAGGGTATGCCAACAGCACAGAGAAACACAAGCTTTGTGGTGTTTGGAGCTCCTTTAGAAGGATATACCTTATAATACTGCATATTTACTTAACAGTGAAGTTGCTGATACAGTTTTCCTAGCAGCCTTCCAAGAACCAATATTTCAGGAAAAGACATTGCAAAGCAGCAGCAGCTAATCCAGTTCAGTATTTAAGTGGTGAAAGCAAATGCTGGCTCAGAAGTTCTAGTCCCAGTAAACTGAGCCACTCTTCAACATTAATATTTGTCACCACCTTTTCAAAATTTGGGTACCTGAAATTCTGTCTTGCTATTTCATCTTCACTGCAGTCAGCACCAAAGTCATTACTGAAATTTGAATGTATTGTCTGTTCCTCACACAAAAGCTGATGAAACATAAATTCCTTTTTAACAGACATTACTTGCCATTAATGCATAATAAGCAGATGGAGTTAGGAAAACATTTATTTTAAATTCTTTCATACTGGATGCAGATACCAGCAGCACAACAATGGAGCAAATGAATCAAAAACTGCCCTATGGATTTGTATGTCCTTGTACACATTCCTAGCGTATGTAACCACAATGTATAAAGAAAAATGCATGTTGATACTTGATGATTATGACTTGTGATTTTTTTAGTTTTATGCATCAACCACTGAAAATATTAGCTTTAATGAACTGTTGTCCGATGAGTTTTATCATTTCTTTATGAACTTGTGTCAGGTTTGCACCACATAGGTTTTCAAAACCTGAGACCACATTATTTTAATAAGCTTACTTTGTAAAACATACATTTATCCAATAAAGATTAATGGTTACAAAACTATTACTCGTTTTTTTTTGTATCTTTGTTTACCAAGGACTTTATCATTTGGAGACTAGGGAGATATTCTTAATGTGCTTTTCCTAGACATTCATTTTGCTACTGAATGGAAGAAAGCCAGCGTTAAGGGTTAAAATATATTTATTTTACATATGTATATATATACACACACACACACACACACACATATACATAAAATTTAAATCCCCAAAGATTTCTTTGGAGACTTAATTTTCCTTTATGATATGGCCATTTTTATCCATTTTGGTCAGAATAAAGCACTTAGAAACTGTGAGACATATACTCATTTTCAGCTCCTTTACATTATCTCTTTTAGTGGCCATTATATATAAGAAAGTAATGTTTTGCCTGACCTGTTTTGTGTTGTTTTCACAAGTTTTGTTCAACTTGGCCTGCTAAGAGTGAAAAGTGACTAAGAATTATCATAAAAGCATCTGACAACCAAAGAGCAGCATGGTCTCAGTTCCAAGAGTAAAGCTAAAGAGTTTTTTTACATCAAGGTTAAAATTTCTTAGGTTTTGTATGAAATTTCTTTTTTCTGCAAAATTATTGCGTACAATCTCTGCTGACTATCATAACATTTAAATAAATGAACTTACTAATTTCAAAGATCCTTCAAAATATAGCAGCTGATGTGAATATCTGTGTGTGTGTTCTTGTTTCTCAACATTAACAAGCTTTAGTAAGTCATATGGAAATGTATGGGGTATTTTCTCAGAAATGTTCATGAAAATTCATCATCTTTCCATTGCTCATGATAACTGAAAACCTTTTGCTTAGCAGACCCTCAAGGCAAAATTTCCTGTGTCAGAGACTTTTATCCTCTATTATAGAATACATGGTATCTTATAATTTTTGTTACAACAGAGAAGCCTTCTGGCCACTGAAAAACTGTAATTCGGAATATACTTAATGGCTCTTTGTCTTAGCTAAGATGAATCTAAATCCCTCCCACTCCCCGAGCTTCCAGATTTAACCAAAACTTGGCAAGACCTGCAAGCCCCTGCCTGCCATGAGGGCTGTGGTTTGGTGGGTGTCATCCTGCCTCTGTGGTAGAGGCTGGCAGCCTGGCAGGAGAAAACACTTCCTGACACAAAGCCAAGTTGAGCCCTGCTCTGTGTGAAACACCACCCTCCACTCCTGGTCCTCCCTTCCCCCAGAGCTCCAGTCCTTCCCTGTGACATCTGTGCAAGGTAGCAGTTCTCATCTCCAGCTGTATCAGGAGCATCAAGTGCTGCATTTTGCAGAACAGGGGTGTGTGTGGCTTGAGAGGTGCTGGGTGGACACCCTTGCCAGGGGTAAAACACAACTTCTGTGCAAGAAATACAATGACACCAAACCGAGGGAAAGAATCATAGGGCTGGGTCCCAGTTTCACGAGTGGTGTTCCAAGAAAGCAGAAAGCAGTTTAATTAGAAATCTCTGAGAAAAAAAAAAAAGAGTCTGTGGTTTTAGTTTCAGAGGGTAGTCTGTGGCCTGAGAGAGACTGAGTCGATTCCGAAGAAGCAATTTAGACTGACAATAGTTTGCAGCCTCAGTCCCACTGGAAACCTTGTGAACCAGAGGGAAGGCTTTAGATAAAGAAATATTTTTCTAAAGAGGAAATAAGGAACACAACTTTTCACTCAGATCTTTCATCTTCCACTCTCTTTCACTGAGTGTCTACATTACACCCTGCTGTTTTCTGAAGCAGTTTTTAATAAAAGTGGTTTTGAATTAAAACTTTTTTGCCCCCCACTTAGTTCACATTATTAAAATTACTTTTTTTGTGCTCAGAACTTTTAAAAAAATTCACACAAGGACAAAACATGCAGGGAGTCACTAAGTAGTGTGTGAAAAGACCCACAGTTGTTCATTTTGGTGAATCAGTAGCAAAGTTTCTCTAGTTTGAAGCTAGTTCTGCTTCAGCTACCAAAGGAAATAAAAACTGAGTGATCAGTCCTGATTTAAAAATATGAGGAAAGAAAAGGAAGTGTGCAAAGCTGTTGTCTAGGCTGGCTGTCATACTCAGATACCAACGAAGAAAGACATAAAATCTAGAAAGTATCTTCATAAATTAAAAGAACTTGGTAGAATGTGCACTTCTTAGTATGACCAGGTTCCCTCTTACACCAAAGGGCGAGAGCTCCCTTAGTCCTTGGGGACTTTCCAAGCCTCATTATCTGGCTGTCTGGTTAAATCGATACTAAAAACCAAAGCAGTGTCCCAGAGTTATCATCTGACTATGCTGATGAGGCTTAATTAAACTCTCTCAACCTCTGTACCAGGGTGTCTTTTTGCAAAACTGTCTGTTGGGACTGATCTCTGGCTTGTGCTAACTTTGAAGTAGTACTCAAAAAGTTGGGCAGATACTCCTTGTCATGGGCTAAAGGCATTCACTGGGCCATTATGCTAATGCAGCTGCATAATCCATCCATTTTGGTAGCACAATCCATCAATTCCCAGACACAGAAAGCTTTATTGCTGTTTAATTCACTAGTACATACATTGTTCCTGAGTACCTTTCAGGCTGCACAAGGACTGGCAACAGGTGTGGGAAGAGACTGTGCTAGCTTCTTGACATTCCATATTCCTCCTAGCACTTGTTAGGCCACTCTTGTGCCACTGGACAGATGAACTCAGTGCACAGATGGTGGCATGAAAACAGCAGGGATGACAGTGGGAGAGGCTCTGTACTGTGCCTTTGCATGTGGAGTGGGACAGACCATTCTCTGTGAACATGTTCACAGAACAATAAAACTCGTGTGGGGCAAGGTTTTATTGAACAAAGAGACTGTGTTAACTGGTGAAAAGTTGCAGAAATGAAATGCTATTCTTCTGCTTTTTTGAAAACAATCTATGAGACATAAAAAAAAAAAAAATCCCCCCAAAATGAGTGTTTTAAAAGAATTACGATGCTGCAACACCAAGAATGGAAATACCAATGTTAAAATTATCTTTGATATCTTAGCTTCCATTTCCTGTGAATGTGTCTCACGTTGTATTCCTCCCATCATCCAGTCACATGATGCTTCTTGGCCTTGTCCAGCAGCAGGTGTAAGATACTTGCTGACTATGGAATTGCCCATATAGTGGAAAGTGATAGCAAGACATGAATATATAGAAAATCTTCATTCAGTAACTGCATCCAAATGTACAGTTAATGAAGCACCATTACTATAGAAAATAGCACACACTAATATGTAAGAAAGATCAGCAAAATTAAATTAACAGCAGTAACCTCCATTTTACAATAGTTTCTAAGAGCTATGTTTTCTAATCTTAGCAGTTTTTTGACAGAAAAACACTACAGGCTCTCACAGTGCAGTAAAGTTGATGAAAGTCAAGAAAGTCCATAAGGACTAGATTTTCAGGCCAGGAAACTGGAATTCCGAGTCTATGCCATTCTGCCACGTCAAAAATCCTGGTACACAGCTTGAAAGTGCAGGATAAAATTTAATTTTTCTCTGGTTCATCTTTTAAACTAGAAAATAGTAGAAGAATCATTGTTTTGAGTAAAATCTTTCAGTTACTGAATCACTTCAGATCAGTGCTTTCTTCCCTCCAAGACTCCCTGCTTCTCAGAATGCTTGTTCCTCAAATTATTAAAGGCTCACAAAATAAAGAACATGTATTAGGTATGCCATAAGGCAAAAATAAATGGCTCATGGGCAAGGTGATGGAAAGAGTTCATAAAAATAAGGGTTTCTCAATTTATCGCTTCACCAGTCCAGGAGAAATTGTCTTTGATGGATATGGCAGACAGCACTATCCGTCAAGAACAGCTCCCTGGAAGTAAATTTAGGGTAGAGTGACCAAGCAATAGTACATGTGGTGCCCAGCATAGACCTGAAGCTCAGTATCTAGGGGGAAAAAAATGAGAATAACCCTGGATTTTCCACTCCCTACAAGAGTAGTTAATAATAAACTCACAGGAAAATATTTATTTTCTCCTGATTACCCAATATAAGGATTATCTATATAAAGCTACTTACCATTCTCTTCATCTAAATCATGGAAGTACAGTCACAGCTGGGAATCAAAGGAAAGAAAAGTATTTAGGTTCAGGTACAAGGGTTAAGGTTCAAAGTACTGAAAACACAGTCACAGGCATCAGTAGTTTGTTCTCCTACTTTTAAGAGAGTATCAGGGGGCAAATTTCTGGCACTGTGAAAGTTAATGGCAAAGCTTGTTCACTGAAGCAAGGCCAGATCATCACTGTGATGACTGACTAGAATAAACTACTCACAAACAGTACTTTTTCTAGGGTATGTCAATTTTAGTGACAGGGCAGCTCATACAATCACTTTCTGTGGATGAGATGGAGCTTGTATTTCTAAATCTATAATTCATAATCTCAGACACACAGAGACAGATTCGCAAGCAGCATGGATTCACAGCTACTTTAGGAGGGTATGATGACCTCATGATAGATTTTTTGCCAGTGTGAGATGGGATGTACACTTCAGAGAGTGAGCAGTGATTTGCACATCCACACTCACACAGAAGCAGAGAAACACAGAAAGGCAAAGAGATGCTGGAAATGGAAGAGTTCATTGAAATTGAAGAGATTAGGGTGCTGCACTTGACAAGCACATTGTACAGGGGACAGTGTGTCACAACAGCATGCAATATGAGGTCAGAAATGTGGAGTACCATCTACACCATCTTTGTGGATATCAAAAAGGATTATGAATGGAGCACAGCTTCTATTCAGGCAAGGCATAAATGCAAGCTTTGGGATAGAGCAGACATACATGAAAGCTTTGATAAACTTGGGACACAAAAATACCTTCATAAATTCCATAAGAATCTGTAAAGGCCTCCAATTTAATGCAGATATGTTTGAATTTACTAGAAAAGGTTCACCTTACGTCATGAACTACTAGTTACATTTTTAAGCAGTTACATAATTATCAAGATTTGTAATATTGTAACAGATGTGAGCAATTCTTGCTTTTGCATTTAACAAAAAAACCCCAAACTGTAGAGATATCAGTATCTCTTTAAACATATATTAGGATGGACTAAATTGTAAACCATATACACATAAAAGGGAAGAATCAAGGTTTTGTGTACAGCCATAGCTTCACATTGCTGCCTTGGTATTTTTTCAAAGGACTGAAAACTAAGAGTAATTTTACCCAACAAATCTGAGGTCAGCTGTAAAAGTCTAGCATGCAGTGTAGCCAGCCTGTATTGTAGAAGCGCCTGTACCTTTGCAATAAATGTTTATATAGCACAAACTATATATAATTCCATTTTTTAACACTGACATAGACAGCAATTCACTGATATAATTCAATAAAGCACACAAAAAGCACCCTGACAAGGTGTCCTGCCATCAATAGTGCAGATTTTACCCCAAAACAACTTCCTTTCCTACACTCATTGCCTTGGCAGCGATGAATTCATACATCCTCCTATTTGCTGCTGCATATTAATGATAAATATTAAATGGTATTGCATAAATAAAACACTGAACTGTTTTCACTGGAAGTCCATGCTAGAGGAGGACTCCTTGTTTTTGACATATATTTTGTGCTGGCCAGCTTGCTGCTTCAGGAGAGTTTGCTGGACTCAAATCACTAGCCTTCATCTCATAGTTAATTAGAATATCTGTTTCTCTCTCATGCCTGTGTATTTCTTAAATTTGTTAAAATTCAGTTTTTCAAATTGGATTTAATGCTCATAAAATGCTGCCCTCACCTCTCTGAAACTGAAATAACTCAATAAGGTCCTGACTCAAGTGCTTCTGCCACAGAGTACCCACTGTGACTGCAGATGACAACAAAATAGCAGGTGCAAAGGACTGCTCACTTAAACCATAGCAAAATCCAGTGTGTGATTATGGTGTTATTTGGGTGTGATAAACTAAACAGCATTAGGTGAAATGAAAGAAGGTGACACAACAGAAGGTGACACAACAGAAATTGCCTGTTTGTATTCAGTACAAACTCCAAGGTGTGATGGGACAAATGAAACTGAAAATTATTTAGAGAAACACAGTGCCACAATAACATGAAAATGTCTGTGAAAATAAACCTTTATAGTGTATCTAAGGGAGAAGGATAACAAACAAAACAAGGCAGATGCATTTGAATGAAAATGAACATACTTTTCTCCTGGCCCTTTCACAGCAGTGCAAACAATCAGTGCCTGCATTACAGGACCTGGACCCAGTGTCTACCTGGAAAATAAAGCCTATTCTGGCAATAGGCTTCTTCTGTTATTGCAGAGGTAGAAAAAATTCTGCATTCATATTTATGGCCTTTACACATTTTTGTAGTCCAACCAATTTAAAGAAATATATAGAATGAGCATGGAACTGTTCCTAAGGGCTTCTTTGCTCTGTCTGCTAGTGGGTAACCTGAAATACTGGGAGCAGGGCGTAGGTTTGAAAAGCCAATTGGTTATTCCAATGCCAAAGGTTTCATTACCTTTCCTGGAATTATGTCTGTTCCTGTAAGCAGCTAATGCCACAAGAACAACACGGCCAGACAGCCCTGTTTAAAGGAACATCTGGTGAAAAAGACCAAACCGCTTTAATATCCAAGCGTGTAACCAAGGGGTCTGGGGTGCATGGGGTTTGGCACGGCCATGGTGCCTGGGGCCAGGGTGAGCGGCTGCCAGTGCTGTCAGCCACCCTGCCAAACGCGACAGCAGAGGCTGGGGAGTTTTTTCAAAAACAGGGTGCTTATTTTTACATTCTTTGCGCTGAGGAATACACTCACCGCACTGTGAGGTGCAGGTTGAGCTCCAAGGGGCAGGAGCCACAGCCCAAGACAAGGGCCATGCGCTGCAGCTGCTTTGCCTAAAAATGGGGACCTAACGCTGAGACGCAGGAGCACACGACCCCCAGATTCAGACTTCAAGGCTTGGACTCGATGATCTTGGAGACCTTTTCCAACTGACTGATTCTGTCATTCTGTGACTTTCCCGTGCTTAGACTGTGAGGATACAAAAACCCAGGGCTCCCTTTGTTAGGCGTCCCTACTCAGAGGCACAAGCTCTAAGTGTTATTTTGTTATTGAGTTATTTAGTTTATTTATACCATGATTAAATAAAGGATCGAGATGCCTGACACTATGCTATGGGAAACCTGGGGCCGAGCCAGTAAGGAAACCTGGTCTGTTGGTGTGAGCATGGGGGCTGTACCTGCGAAGGAGCCCCGGCCCCAGCTCAGGTGGTGCGGGTGTGACTATCAGAGTGCTCCCTGGATGGTCAGGCCGGGAAGCTTCTTTAAGAGTTCAGCGTTTAGGAGAACGCCCATTCCTCCTCCCTCCGCACCGGGTCGGAGGGTATCGCGGGGTACACGGGCGCGGGATAAGGAAACAGCGGCGGACACCGAGGGCCGGAGCCCGCGCCAGGGCGGGCGGGGCAGCCACGGGAGCAGCGGCCGGATCGATGTGTCGGCGCTCGCAGGCGGCGGCGGCCATGGCGCTGAGCGGGGTGCGGGTGCTGGAGCTCGCCGGGCTGGCCCCGGCGCCGCTCTGCGGGATGATCCTCGCCGACTTCGGGGCGCGGGTGGTGAGGGTCGACCGCCCGTCCGGCTCCCCCGCGGCCCCCGACGTGCAGGGCCGCGGCAAGCGCTCCCTGGCGCTCGACCTGAAGCGGCCGCAGGGAGCGGCAGCCCTGAAGCGGCTGTGCCGCGGGGCGGACGTGCTCATCGAGCCCTTCCGCCACGGTGAGGGGCGGCGGGGCCGGGGCCGCCGAGGGAGGCCGTGTGGGGGCAGCGGGAGGTCGGGGCTGCGGGGCTCTCACCGGCCAGCCTGCGAGCGGGAAGCGGGCGGGCAGCGGGAGTTTGGGGTGCATTTGCTGTGACTGTGCTCTGTTTGGGCGCTGTGCAGTGCAGCATCGCTGTGACAGCGCAGGGAAGGAGCGCTCAGCCGGAGCCGTGCTCCAAAGCCGGGGCTCTGGACAAGCAGGAGGATTTGAGAGACCAGGAGTCACCCCTGGTTTTGGGCTCTGGACGAGCAGGAGGATATCCCAGCCAAGGGGTCACACTTGGCCTGCTGATACCGTCCAGCTCTAGGTTACATCTGTAAGGTTGCCATGTGGGTCAGAGGTCTCAGAGCTGACAGTTCCTCTGAAGATCTGACGTTGTGCATTTCTATTGTTACACGTTTATAAAGCACATGTTCCAGGGAGATGAGTATAAGAACAAGTGTTAGATATTCAGTAGAGTAGTATAGTTCTCTTAAACAAGATAACTCTGATTTAGGCTCAAAACCAGGTTGTGAACTACAAGTCTTTGAAAGTCATATGTGATTTTAGGAAGTTGCTTTTCATGAACCCATTTCCCGCCAGTCTTAAGTCCAAGTTATGGAAACCTTCCTTGTTTTGTAATTATTTTCCGTTTTTAACGTTAGGTTAAATGGAAAAATTCTTTAAATATTCAAGTATGGAATTATTCAATTTTTGAAAATTATCTTTTAAAAAGATCTTTTGGTTCATCTTTTAATTGCAATATGCATATTTACTAATTTACAATATTTAGGGGTGTTTAACATCTGCTTGTCAGTAGCAAAGTTTACACTTTTTTTACAGTTTACACTGTTTTAAGGTCCTTAGTTTCAAATATTGGCTTTTCAGATCTGACATGTTGATAAGCCATACTTGATGGTTATTTCAGTATCCCCACTGTTCCTTGAGGATGCTGTTCTGCTATGAAGCGTGTCATCGGGGTCAGGACAGGGCTCTGTGCACCCAGATCTAATTGAAGATGTCTCTGCTCCTTGCAGTGGGGTTGGACTAGGTGACCTTTACAGGTTCCTTCCAAACCAAATTATTCTGTGATTCTATGATGATGCTTTGGTGAGGAGCGAAATGTTTTGGGGTGTCTCTAACCGATTAGAAATATAATGCTGTATCAGTTAAACATCACACATCATAGACAGACCTACAGATCATGTGTCACAAATAATTCTTTTCGTTTTGGAAAGAGGGTTTTATAATTTTTACATGTCTTACTTTAAAATTGTTTGTGTTATTCCCTCCTCAGAAGCTGTGCAGACAAAATGAAGACATTAAATTCCATTTTTTCTTTGTAGCTAGTCTCCTGTTTCCTAGCAGATTTTTTTTTTTCTTATGAAATCTTGTTTTCCTTGGTTTTGTAGGGACTTGCTTTTCTTTTTAAGCTGAAAGTGCAGGCAATTCTGTAACTAGATACCAGGTTTTATGGGCCTGTAGGTGAACAGGCAAATCCGTGACCCATCATGAAGCTGGTGTGAAACAGTAAGAAGGTGAGGGCCCAAGTGATAGGAGAGTTTCGTAAAAGGCATATGTGCTGTTGACCTTTCAGCAATGACTTCGTGACATCAGAGGAGTTATTTGGCACACAGTTCTCACTTGTGCCTTTGGAAATCATGCAGTTTACCAAATTTCATGGCTTTATCCTTCAAATTAATCACCTGCCACTGCCCAGTAATTAATGCAATAGAGATGGATCTTAACAAAGTTTAAGGTGTAACATTGTGGATTAGTCTGTGAAATAAGCTGGAGTAATATTCTTAGGTGGAACAGGTACTGAAATTACGTTACCCTTTCCCTTCCAAAATATGTCTCTCTGCAGTGCCAGTATAGGTATCATAGGTCATAGTCTGACTAAGCTGCATTGAGACAGTAAGACAGTATAATTTACTTGCAACTCAAATTTGCTTCTTTTAAAACCACTTAGAACTGCAACATCAAAATTTTAGCCCTGATTTCTGTAAACCCATGCTAGTCAAACATACATTTCACTGATTTCTAAAAGCTCTTACTCTCTACGTTACAAAAGACCACATTTACTTTTGTGTGGTTGTTGTAGATCCTTTGTGGAATAGTGGCATGCTCCATTTGTATCAGTGAGTTAAAAGGTACAGGAACATATGGGGCACCGAGAAACTAAAACGATGAGGAAGGTGTATTGCAGTGAGATGTGGAAGAAATTTCAAGTAGTTTTAATATGGAAAATGTAAGAGTTTGCTCTTCCTCTTTTTTCGCTTGTTTTACAAGCCTTTTTAGGTTTCTTGCTCATCTAGCAGTACAGGAAGCTGTCTGTCATTCCTTTGGAGAAGTAAAACAGGGAAAAAAGCTTAAAAAAAGGGAAAAAACCCTAAAGCTTGATTTCTACTTGGTTTATATTAAATATGTATTCAGTATGTCAGTAATTTATAATGTTCACATTGTAATATGGATACTGAAGTGGAATGTATTACTTTACAAAGTACAGTTGAGTTTTGTTGTTGTATAATCTGATTTTGAACCATGTATGTTTTAACTAATTTTTAAAAATAAATGTGAATTAGAATTCCTTGGTTATGTCTTTTTAAGGTGTCATGGAAAAACTTGGGCTTGGTCCAGAGGTCCTTTTGAAGGAGAATACCAGCCTCATCTATGCTAGACTAACTGGATTTGGCCAGACAGGAAAATATGCCAAGTCTGCAGGTCATGACATCAATTATTTGGCTTTATCAGGTAGGATGTAAAATTTCTGTTAATTTAAGTGTTTTTTTCCCCCCTTAAAACTCAGGAACTTGTTGAAAGCAGATTGCTCAAAATATCTAAGGTGCAATCTGATGAAACGGCTGAACTGATCTGAGGTGTCTCTGTGAGTGAAGAGGGGGTTTCCTTTCCATGTGCTTTTCCTTGCTCCATTCTCTCCAGTCAGCTCTGGCATTTGCTTAACCCCTCTGTAAACTTCCTCACAAGTCAGAAACTGGTCAGGAGAAATGAGGGTTCTTTCTGCCAGGTTATTGAGGTGAAGCAGTTAATTTAGGGATCCAACAAACCAGTTAGCACAAGAAAAGGAGGAAATGTGAGCTGGACAGGCTGTTTGTTTTGCCAGCAGCAGCAAGCTGTTAGGCTGGATCAGCACATCTTCTCAGGCTGTACATTATTTTCCCACCTTTGTGCTACTGTATCAGAATAAACCTCTTTGAAGGGAGGACTGAAGTTTTTCCTAGGGCCTCTCTCCGAGAAAATCTGTATGCTTATAATCCTGAAAGGCCTGAGGATTATTTTGCGGGCTTGTGAGCTTTTTTTGAGCAAAGAGAAACTAGGCAGCCTAAGACAACTGGTTCTTGTGCTTTTCTGCTTGTAGATGTGTCTGCACAGACACCAGCTGAAATGCAGTAGGCTTAAAATAAAGTGGCAGTGCCAAGTTCCATTAAGGGGTTGTACACATTGTGCTGTTTTAAGTGTTATGATTCTACAAGTATACAGTAGCAAACAAAATTACCCACCTCTGATGATGGCAATCCACACATGGTCCTACCTCATGCTCTTCGCACTGCTTCTGTCTCTGCTGCTTCTCCAAGCCTGTGAGGAAGGAGAGAAAGTGCCCCAAAACTTCTGAAGTTTCCACTGGACAGAGCATTTCTTTTAGACCCAGCAAAAGGCTGGAGCAGAGGTGCTGCAAATGTGGTGATCTGGTATCACCTATAGTGAGGAGTAACTGTGTTGTGGAATTAAATTTCTTTAGGGGTGGATTCAGTCTTTTCTCATTATGTAAAACTGTCAGAGAATAAAAAAGATTTAAGAAAGGATGCCTTGTTTGAAACACTTTTGACTTCATGTCAAGATGATTTCAAAGTATTAGGATATTTTTATTTGTTATTAGTGTAGGGAAGGAGTCATTACAGAAGCAGTGTAGTCCATCTGTACCATAGAATCGTGCCCAAGATCGTGCTTTATGGGGAACTTGCCACTGGCTACCGCAAGAGAGGAGGCCCGAAGAGGAGATACAAGGACTGCCTGAAACAGTCCCTCAGCCTTGGCAATATTGACCACAACCATTGGTCTACCCTGGCCTCCAATTGGGAGGCCTGGAGACACACCATCTATAACGCTGCTGCTGCTTTTGAGAACACATGCAGGATCACTCTCGAGGAGAAAAGACAACGCAGAAAGAATCACGTCTCGTCGATATCACCTGGGGAGTCTTTCTGCTGTACCTTCTGCAACCGGACTTGTCTATCTCGCATTGGCCTTTTTAGCCATCAGCGCGCTTGTAGCAAGCGTGGGTAGAGCCCCTCTCAAATCTTCGTTCGCGAAGCCTAGCCATGAGTCCATCTGTACCATAGAATGTAGTATTTTCTGTTTTACAAAATAGAGTGATTTTTTCCTCTGCAGATGATATAATCAGTAGTATTTTAGTGTTATCTTCCTAAAATCACTTTGCTTGAAATTTCACAGATCGAGTTTTTCTGCCTATTAAAGGAAAATAAAGCAAGGTGTTTGAGAGGTGTCATTCCTCAAAAATGAGATCTCATATTCTGAGTATTTTCCTGGTGAACTTTGGCTTTCCCTAACTAAAAAATGGCTTGTGTTTGGAAATCTAGAGAGAAGGTAGCATGTTAACCTGCTGGTGCCTGTGACAACCTTTAGCCTGTTAAAGGAAGGTTTTAGCAAGCAACAGGGCCTTGCACTTACATTACAGGGTTTGGAAACTTTTTTATACCATTCACTCAAGTTGCTTGCTCTTAGGAAATGCATTAGACCATTAGCTAAATAAAGAGTGCATCAGAACCATACAGTTCTCAGGCATTTTTGATCAGGTATTCTGCAAGTGTCAGACCTTAAGATACAGACAGAGGAGAGAGGTGATCTCACTGGAGTTTCTTACTTGCCCAAAGGGAATCACTATGAGGAAACTAGAAAGAGTAAGGTCACAGTAAAGAGGATCAGGATGGTAGAGAAGTGTTAACAGATTCAAAGCTCTGTCTGAAGTAAACTGGCTTAGCCTTTGCTCTAATTCCTTTAATTTCTGCATAATTGCTGGTATAAGTTCCCTGTGTTTACATCGCGTGCAATCTGAGATAACCCGCCTGTTCTATTCACTGGTTCCTCTTAAACGCAATCTTTTCTTTCTATCCCAAAGGTAGTTGAAGAGGGAGGATAGGACTGAAGCACAGTTGTCAGTGTGAGATCCTTTGTTATGATTATTAATTCATTGGTTATGTGCACTTAAGACTGTACATCTGCATTTTTACTTTAAAGGATTCAAAGAAGAAACAGTTTACTAAAGTTGCTTTGAAACATGTTCATAATGCCTGTTATGGGGCAGGTTCTATGCATGTATGAAGTACTAATATAGTACTAATAGTACCATAGTGCTAACAATTACTGCACACAAGAGTTTTTTTTTAAAATGTTCATATAGCCAAAATATCAGTGGTTTATCTGTGAGACTTTTATTAGTACCTTTAATTAAATACGTCTTCACTAATGTGATTTCATGTATTTTATTTTGTTCTTTTGTGAATTAAAGAGTAACTATGTTCTAGGACACAGCTGAATAAAGACAGAAAACTGTTGGTAGAAGATTGCTTTATCCCTTGTTTATTTGTATAGATCGAAAAGAAAGAAATTTTAACTGTAGAAATTTAGAAATGAATGTTTATAATTAATTTTATGCTTATGCTTGCTTTGTTTGCCCTCCCGTCAGGTGTGCTGTCAAACCTGGGCAGAAAAGATGAAAACCCTTACGCACCCATAAATCTTCTGGCAGATTTTGCTGGTGGAGGTGTCATGTGTGCGTTGGGCATTGTTATAGCCCTTTATGAACGTGCCACATCTGGCAGAGGGCAGATCATTGATGCAAGTATGGTAAGTAAAGTCTCAAGGAAAGCGGGGTTTTGTAGTTTTGCTTTTTCCTACTCTAAATCTGTGAAAGGGAGGAAACTGGAGAAACATAAGGTTTAAAATCGAGAACTTGTGAAGGGGAAAGCAACCTCATAAAATGGCTATTCCTTCACAGGCAAATAGTTTTCACATATTACTCACCATTGCCATAACATCCTTATGTCATGTAACACATTCTATGACTTTCCTCCTCTCTCTTTACCTGTCTGCCTTCTGCACAAAGTATTAGTTGTATATATTTGATGAGTAAGATAGGGTATGTAATAAACAATTAACATAATGCATTATAGAAAAAGGGTTAATACTAATAAAATAGAGACTTGCATTAGCTTTATTCAAGATACATTGTCTTTTGAATTGGTGGCACCTGGTATCTTATTAGAGACACTGTTTCCTTGGAGAGTTACACTGCCATGGGTCATTGCCAAGAAGTCAATTTCAAACGCTTGTGAATGTGCTGTAAAATAAATTAAAGGCTCGGTTAGCTTAATAATGAGTACTCTGGATTTTTGCCACTGGAAGGCCACCCACTTACACACAGAGGAAAAATACTTATTTCTGTTTATCCTTGAAATCCATTTTACCTGCAAGTATTGTTTCTGTGTTGGTCTCTCTTTTTTTCTGTTTTTAAAGAGCTTTGCAATTAAAATTGGACCTCCCTTTGAGGTATTGTAGTACAGTGAAGGCTATGGCTTAGACAGAAATATAAATTGGAAAAAAAATTACATTAATTGAAAAAAATTCCCTTGTTGAAGTGGTCTTGAAGATGGGAGAATAGAAAGTGATGTTTGATCTCTTAACTTGAGTAAGTTTTTGACAAATTCATGCAGCAGTTCCAGGAGCAGGCCATGGCATTAGGTCTAGAGGAAAATTCTGTGGGAACAGTGCAAGACAGGATTAATGTTTTTACTGCAGTAATAGTTACTAATGGTTGATTGTCAAAATGAAAAGCTTATCAAGTGGAGTTCTACACATGTTTGTTGGGGTTTTTTTCAGTGTTTTCTCCAACAAGCTGAATGGTGGATGAGCGATTGTGTTTAGCAAATTTAAAGATAATATGAATGTGAGGCGGACTACAAGTATGTTGGACACTTTGATTAGAACTGAGAATGACCTTTTCATATTGGAGAAATGACCTGGAAAAAATTAGCTGCAGTTCATGGATAGCACTGCTCTGCAGTCCTCTTCAGGAAGAAAGAATTAGCTGCACAAATGCAGTATGAGAACAATTGTCTAAAGTACAATCCTGGGGGTTTGTAGTAGTCACAAGCTGAACATGAGTCAACAATACCATCCTGTTGCAAAACACATACACACTGTATTAGGATGTATAAACAGGAAACAGAGCCAGCAAACATTCTGAAGCAATTATTCTAACCTATTCAGTGTTTATGAAGACTCAGGAAAATGCTGTTTCAGATGCTGATCACCATCTTTCAAAAACATTTGAGAAAGTCCCAGTAAGCACGACAAAAATTATGGCTCTGAAAACATGACCTACAAAATAAAATAGAAGGAGTTTGTGTGGAACAAACACAGTTTGTTTCATAGTTTTGTGAAACAAAAACTGTGGAGAATTTTGACAAGCCTTGACATACAGAAAGAGATACTTCTTGTAGTTTATAGTATTACCTTATTTTCCTTATCATACTTTAAAAAGGTAAAAAAAAATTGTTAGAAGAAGAATCAGTGTAAGTCTGCTAACATTCTAATGAGTTTTGTAGCTCATTTGGAATGGAATGTGTTGTGTGTTTTTTGTGGGGGTTTTTAAGCCCCTCAAAATTCTCTCTTTCAATTTTTTCTTGCCTTATTGCAATTGTGGAATTGAGAGTCCCCTGCTGATATGGTCTGATGGTCTGTGAAATGGGTGGAATAACGTTCTGTATCACAGGATGTACTTTACCTGGCATTTTGGTATGTTCCTTTTACCTGAATAGACTTTCAGCGACACAGTGGATGAAAAACACACATGCCTCATCATCAGCAAAGACAGTTAAATAGACTGGGTGCATGAGCCTGTTGTTGTGCCTAAGTTTTTTTCATGGAAATAGATACTTTAAAATCACAATGCCACAGCATTTCAGCTGTCATTTTGTTTTAATGTTATATTTTGTTTAATAGAGAAATTCCTTATGTTGTGATATAGTTTAGGGAGTCTGAATATGTTAATGACTCTGGCACATGGTAGAATTTTCTACATCAGAAGAGGGAAAATTAGTTTCTTTTTTAGCAGCTTTGTGTCATCAAGATTACTTTTATTACTAAATCCATTACTTCATGGATTTAGTGACAGGGTTTTCTCATTTTATTGCAGTGTCTATTTTTCTGACAATCTAAAGAAATAAATTATTTCTTGTCTTTCTGGATAGTAATTGTAGACTGAGGTCAGAATTTTTGTGATGGAAGAAATTGTTATTTGTCTTCTGTTTCTGATTACTGTGCTGAAGGGTGAAAAGTGGATTGGGAGCATTCTTATTACCAGTAATATAAACATGAGGAACTCCTGTAGTTAGTGAATCTAAACTGATACATAAAATGGGGAAAGAGGTTCAGGCCAAGGGCTGAATTTGCATCTCCTCTCAGTGTCCAGTGTTAGTGCTGTGCTGTGTAAAAAATAAACACTCTGTCCTGTGTTTCATCTGTCTGCCTCAGAAGAATTAAATGCCTAGTCTGGATTGATTAATATTGGTTGCTGTCTCTTCCTACTTGTTTTGTAGGATCATCAGTATTTTACAGTAAGCCAGAGAGTTGCCGTGTGCTGAGTGAGAAGGATGTGGGGTGGACTCTGCTATATGGCACAGTAGGCACAATTGTGCATCTGCAGTCTTGCACCACACTGGATCAGAGGCATGTGAGTCAGGGCTACACTTGAGGTTCACTCCAAATTCAGCCACAGAACCTTCTGCTGATGGTAGGCATCTGACTGAGCGTGACTCACTCTTTGTGAAAGGACAGCCAGAGGAAAGGATGTTGGTAATGAGCACTTGCATAATAGTCTCATGGCAGGAGCACTTAGCTGTCTAACAGAAGCCTGAGGTTCCAGGTTTTTCTCAGCCTGGAAGTATTCAAAACCAAAACTCCCACATCCTAGAGGCCTTCGCCAGTCATGAGGATAAAGGTTAGTTTGGTGTGGAGTAATTCTCACTTTGAACTATTTCAGTTTGCAAAAGGAACAGAAGGCTTGCGGGGCAGACAGGTCACCCAGTGAGGTGGTGCCTCTGGATTCTTGTGCCTGCTTCAGAGACTGCTGATGCTTTTATTTTGAGGACCATTAAGTGAAGCACATAGCTTGCTGTAATCATCCTGCAATTAGGCTAAAGTGTGGTCTGCCCATGTTGTCCTTTTCATGTTTTAAAAGAAGCTGATCACATTAGCGGGTGTGTGGTGTTATTTGAGCGTGACTTTGGAGGCC
Organism: Empidonax traillii; assembly: GCF_003031625.1. Taxonomy (NCBI): domain Eukaryota; kingdom Metazoa; phylum Chordata; class Aves; order Passeriformes; family Tyrannidae; genus Empidonax; species Empidonax traillii. The sequence continues at coordinate 299,370 of NW_020955657.1, read as the reverse complement.
TAGTGCAGACATTAGACACTTTTTTACTTGTCTCCGAATTCCAGTGGGCCTCAGGCAGGAGTTAGCTGTCCAGTTGCTCAGCCAGGGATATTTCCAAAGTCCCTATGCCAGTGTGAAACAGATGTGCTGTTTTATTTTAAGTGTTTTCAGGGTAAGTAGCATTGTACATAGGTATTGTACAGGTGCTGACTGTAACAGTTTTGTCAGCACCAAAATCCAATTACCAGTTAGAGCTTATTCTGATATTTTTCCCCTCTTTTATAATCCTTACTTTCAGTGGGTTTTGTGTATTTTTTGTTAATACGACCAATGCAAGATCAGATCATTATTAAAGCAAACTTGGTGTTAATATCCTTGCAATAATTTGCAAGTGAACATGTAGATGAAGGTATACAGTATTTTATCATATGGAAGTATTTTAATTGATTTTAACATATGGCAAGTAGGGCAGAAGTATTCTTATCCTTGAGGCAAGTAACATACTTTCAGTGAGGAAACTTTCTTGACTGCATGCTTCAGAGATTTGCCTGTGTTAAATTCTTGCTTAGAAAGGTAGAAACTAAAAGATCTTTCCATATGAAAATTTAGTAGCTTTTTATTTTGGTACAGGATCTGTGCTTTTCTCTGTAGACAATACTTGGTTAATATTACACAGTTGAAAATGCATAAATCAAAATGATACTCAGAATGATACAACTCAGGTTTTAGTCTGTTCCAGTGGAATGTTTCTGGCCATACATTGTTAACTGCTACATCTTTGCTTACAGTTTTTCTAATGCAGTTGGGAGAAAATGGATTGTGCTGGTGAGCAAAACTATGGGACGTGATTTTGCTTGAAAGACTGGTACAAGATTGATAATTATTGAAAGTCTGAACAAACTGAATTTTCATCTGATTGTACTCCATGTAGACAAAATTTTGAGAAGCAAGTTGAAACAGGATGGATCATGTTTTCTAGTGCTGTATTCATCAGACACTTGCTTATTTAGAGATTACCTTGCCATATCTAGTTACCTGCCAGGGATGACAGTAGGAGAATAATTTTTAACTTGTGATGGAAAGAAACTTCTAGTTCCCATGGGATAAGAGAGCACTGGCCTTTGATTTCCTTCAGTCTTTTCTCTAGAAATAGCAGTCTTCTTATAATCACTGTATTTAAAAAAGGTTATGTTGAGATAAAAATTGGATACTTACAGGACTGGTACACTCATCTTGTTTTCTAGAGGCTTAAAAGGCTTTCACAGTTGTCATATTTAAGGTTGTATAGAACCGAAAAGCTTGCCCTGTCATCTGAAACTGCTTATATTCCCATTGTGAACTCCTTATGATTATATACTTTCTCAATGAGGAAACTGCATGCATTGAAAGTGTGTAATCCATGTGAGGCTGCATTATAACATTTATGCTCTTTCTGATTCTTTAATTCTAGATACAATATAAACAGTAATTGAAAACTTTAAGAAATTAAATTGCTTACCAGAAGTCTCATAATTAAAAATCTTCTTTAGTAGTAGCTTTTTGCTGTTTTGTTTTATATAGAATTTTGGTAACATGCCAGCTAATTTACTGAAGCTTTTATTTTTTTCCTGTAAATTTTCAAGGTAGAAGGAGTAGCATACCTAAGTTCTTTCCTGTGGAAATCGCAAAATATAGGAATTTGGAGCAGACCTCGAGGTGAAAACCTGTTAGACGGTGGTGCACCTTTTTACGAAATCTACAGGACCTCCGATGGAAAATTCATGGCTGTGGGTGCCATTGAGCCTCAATTCTATAAGCAGTTAATAAAGGGTAAGTAGATTGGAGCTGTTGCTTCACATCAGCAAAACATGAATGAATGAATTCTTTAATAATTCCGTTTTGATTCATGGTTCATGGTTATGTGATTGCTTTGTAAATGTGAAACACTTCCTGAAGCCAATTGGGTTGCTGTGTAGCGGTTCAATTGACTTTCTTCTTCTTCTAGCAATTAATTTCTTTCTTTTTCATCCTCTCTTCACTTTGCCCTCAGAAAATATACTTAAACTGCAGATTTTTTTCTGGAGTTATGGTAATGGAAGTCTGTGATGTGACCGGAGCACTTAACAATTGTTTTTGGAAATCACTTTTTTCCAAATGATAGTGAATATACTTTAAAAAAAGAAGACCTAAGTCTTTGATATTGCAAATAAAATTTCAAGCAAACTCAGTAATTTGTGCTATATTGTTTTTAAAGTAAGTATTTAAGTGGTTTTAGAAAGGAATATTCATTGGAAGTAGTTCACAGTATTTCTCGATGGAACAAAATTTTTGTAGAAGCAAATTCTGCTTTATAAATTAATTTCCTCCTCACAATTTCAGAGTGCTTTTAGTGTCCAGCTATGGATACAATTTTTATATTTGATTAAAGACTCCCTAAATATGACTATAAAATATGATTTATCTGTTCAAGAATTTATTATGTAGATGCAGAATAGTTGTGTGGAGTTAAAGCAGTGGTTTGCAGGAGCATCAGGCGGTTGAGGGTGAGCAGCTGTCTCTTATCTTTCTTGCATTTTATTTTCCTCTCTGTTACTGTTTTTCCCCTCTTTCCTTTTTTTTTTTTTTTTTTTTTTTTTTTTTTTTTTTTTTTTTTTTTTTTTTTTTTTTTTTTTTTTTTTTTTTTTTTTTTTTTTTTTTTTTTTTTTTTTTTTTTTTTTTTTTTTTTTTTTTTAATTATTGTTATTTGTTTCTAGTTATTAAACTGTTTTTATCTTGACCCATGAGTTTCTTTCTCACCTTTAACCTTCCAGTTCTGCCCCATCTTAACCTAGGGGGAAGGGGAATAAGTGACTGTGTTGTTCTTAGGTGCTGGCTGGGGTTAAACCATGACAGCTCCTCACACAGGCATTTACTGCCAGCTCTGCCCCAGCCAGCTGCATTGTGCTAACAAGAGCATAGTCATTGCCAGGGCCTGCTCTTCCAGGAATTTTTGAAATTCAGGAGCGTGGTAAGATGAAGTGAGGGTATGGGATTGTAAGGTGGGGTGTGCCTTTGACGACCAGGATCCCAAAGAGAGATATTGTTCCATATAGCCTTTGTTCTTTCGCAGCCTGTGGTGCTGCCCATGTTCTTGCACATCTGTGGCTGTAAGTGGCTTCTTCTTTTGTAGCTTAAAAATGTCCATGCAATTGTGTGGAATATCCCAATCAGTACCTGCTCATAGATGAAATGCAAAAAAAAAGGTACCCGGAGTGACCTATGGACGTGTCCAGCATTATGTTGAACAGATCAGATGTCAGGTTTGGAAGTGCTGTGTTCGTGACTGAAGAAAAGGTGCTTTGTCTCTTGATTGTCCTGAGAATAACTTGTGAACTCAAGCTGTAAGCAACTTGATCTTGAAAAAGAAAGTATCGCTGATTATTCCATGCTTTGCAGTTCTTTGAAATGTTTTTCTCATCCCCTTCCCAGAAATTTTCTTGCTTGCAAGAAATCAGAGTTGGAGAACAAACATAAATATGAAACTATATCAAAGTAAAATGTAAACCCTTGTTCTGGAGGTTAGGGAATTTGGAATTCCAGTAAATATCTTCAGGGAGAATGCTTGTATTAAATACAGAGAAAACAAGAAAGAAATAAAGCTGCTTACTCAAATACCCATATGTTTGGCTTAAAGTGATCAAACACTGACCTGCAGCATTCATGGCTGCAGTATTTTATTCTTCTCTGGAGATTAAGTTGAATCACACATACTTTTAAGCTACAGAAATGGGATGGAATCTGTATTTGTTAAAAAAACCCCAAATTCTGTAATGGCATCTGGTTCTGTTTGTGACTCTTTTTCTCAGTGAACCTTTTTTGACCAGTCTTACCTTCTTGTACTGATCATGGCTACAGGGCAAGACTCGTGCTTTTCTCTCTCAAGCATCTTAGCTAGATAGAAGCCTCTCATGGATTAATCCAGTGGCCAGATGGTACAGCATGGTCATTCATTGGTCTCTGTGTCTTATTTAGATAACTCTTTACTGAGGAAAATGTTAAAATTCTGCTTTTCTTTTAGTTGTTTCTCAGAAATTTAGAGCATAAAGTTGGACAAGCAACTGTGAATTCTTCTGTCTGTGTAGGGGCACCTGCACTGGAAAACTTTATTTTCATTTTGAAAGTATTCATTACATTTACAATGCAGAGAAATTGCTTGATTTTAACAGCTAAAGATTCAAAAATACTTACTGCAGCAATAAAGAGCTGGTGTGTGTCCATTTGTAAGTAGACAACAACTGCAGTCATAGTTGCTTGTGTTTCAGTCTATTTCTGTTATGTATTAAAAAATACAACATGCAGACTACAGGCTGCGAGGAAATTTTGCTCTTTGCCTGTAATACTATAACAGTCTTTGCTTGTCTACACTCAGTGAGCTTTCTTTGTTTATTTTGTAAAAGTGCATTGTTTAAAGTATCTGACCAAACTTAAGATTTTCACACAACATTGCATTTAAAGTAACTGGTCTTTTGTCATTGTATTTAGGTGCATATCATGAATTGGTCAGACTTATATATAGGAAATATTTATTCCTTTCAGTACTTATGGTTTCAATCTTTCTGAAGCAATAGTGTGCTAAATTAGAACAGCAGATCCCTCTTGTGGGTTAGGGATTATTTCCTTTCTGGGATATCTATTGCAGAAATTAAATTCAGAATTTAAGCCTTTGAATTTTATAGGGAAGAAAAAGCTGCCTGTGAAAATTGTATTGCTCTTTCACAAACCTGAGGAGCTTTAACTTAGGCTCAGTCATCTGTTCCAGGCATTAATTCCAGCTTTGAAGTGCTTTTAGAATGGTATGTTCCAGTTACAACTTCCATAATTTCATTTCATAGCTTTTCCCCCTAGTTCTGGTCAGTTCTGCTGGTGAACAATTTAGTGTCGTTCCAGACAAAATATACTCAAAAACCACTTGATGTCTCTCTCTCCATATTCAGAGAGGGGGGTTACTTTTGCTGCTCCTGTAGAATGAGAGCACAAGGGTGTTGCAGATGTCAGCTGGAGATTTAAAGATTGCAGAATGGAGAAAGGAACATGATTTCTGAGCCATTTGTCCCTGCTCACGGAATTCTGATAAAGCCAAAGCCAAAGTGGAATTGGTTTCCTTTTGGTTTTGGTTCATTTCAGTGTTTCCCTGCAGAACTGGGAAGCCAGTGGTAGACTGGAGTGCAGCTAATGACACAGAAAGGAAAGTTCTTGAGAATTCTGCAGGGAAACTTAATTTAAAAAACCAGATTAGTTTGAGAAGATCGTTGGTTTTGTAGATCGTGGTCATCAGGGAAGATTAAACTTCTGCTTACCAGAAATTTATGACTTTAAAAAAACCAAACAGGCTATATGAGAAACTGGATCTTTATAAAATAGATGTAGTAAATAATTGCTGCCTTAGCTGTATTGTTATCTCTACTATCCTGGGCTAACTATAGACTTTTTGTTGTTAACAAACAAGCTGTAGTCCTTTTGCAAATACAATTTTATTACCTCAAAAGTCAGGCAATAAATAGCTAAAATGCCTTTGCATTTGGCTAAAATGGCTATTGCATCTTATGAAAGATATGATGTAAAAAACATATACTAGTAAAGTCTTAATCTTTTGACAGAAAGAGGCAGAATGTCTTCCAGCTGTGAATTGCTTCTGCAGGTTTGTCTTGACTTTTAGCAATAGGTGCTTGATGTTGCTGCAGCCAGGCTACAAGAGGCATGAAGAAATAGTAAATATTGTGTATGGGATGAGAGTGAAGGTCTGATTCTACATTATCAAGTGGTGTAAAGTTGGTTCCACAAGGTAAACTTAGTATCCACGTACACTGATGTGAAAACAACTGACAATTACTAAAATCCTGAACATGTGGTCAATAGTACTCCTTTCATACAACGTTGATAGTCCTAAATTGTGTGACTTCTGTTTAAAAAAAGAAGGAAAAAATTAGGAAGCACTTGAAAAACACAGTTGACATCGTTATGATGTATTTCCACAGGACTCTCCATTTTGGGATTGTAAAGTATTGTGTACTGTGTTAAAAATATGCTGATAAACAGAATTCAATACCATGTTGCTATTGAGAAATGCGAAGGGGACAGTTTCCTCATTACATGTTAGACTCAGGTACACATAATGCTACATTTTTTTGATTCTATTTATTATGATAAGTCTTAAACATTGTACAAATACTCTAGGGCCATGTTCTTGCTGCACCAAAACATTTGCAATGACGATAATTAAGCATCTCACTTTGGACTACAGCTGTGGATGGATCCATTTGCAGCACTGCTCAGTAGAACTTGGCTCATGATCAACCTTTTACTCAGCTGTCACTTTCTAAAAAATTATTTAGTTTCAGAAACTTTGAACAGACAAAGAACTTTACATAAGTAGTTTAATGATAATTTGCTACTGTCTTTGAATATTCTGAAGGCCAGTTCCCTCTCAGAGTGAGAATGACTTGTCTTTAGACAAGAGTGTGCAATGGTGTGCACATTATGGCTGCCTTTGGGGCCATAATTAAGGATTCCCATACTAGATGGTTCCATTCAGTCATGTTGAGGCAAGACAATTTTAAAAATTACTGTGCTATGACCACACAATTTTGAAAAAAAAATTAGCAAGTTAAGAAAAGCCTGAACAAAGCTCTGCTTTTATAATAGTGTGGCTGAAATACTGTAAGAAACTGTAAAACAGTAATATACTGAAAGAGTAAAGCAGTTCTGCTGATCTATCTATTGAATTTTACTGTTTCCTCTCCTTTGAAATAGGTGCCTGATTCTACTGCAGTCTGTCTAAGAAATACAGATTTCAGTTTGTTGCATCAATAATGACATGCAGACATCAGTCAAAAAAGCTATAGCATCTGGAAGAGTTTTTAATGCTATAGCAATAAAGGAGACAGTTCTTCATTTTTCAAAAACTGTATCAGAGCTGTTCTGGCATGGGTTAACTTGGCTTTTCTAAACAAAAAAATCCTAGATGAAAATTTGAACTAAAAAACTTGGAAGTAAGTTTTGATTGCTTTACAAGATTTTTTCTGTAAAAGATACTTTGCTTTTGGTTGCAGTGAGGGAAATCTGTCATGCTGTGGTATCCCAGACAATTCTGTGCTGTGTAATTGTTTCCTTGTTGAGTCAGTCACTCCTGCTGTGATTCTGCTCATCTGCACCACAAATGGTTAGCACAAACTGGAAAATGAGAAGCTGCAGTGCTTAAATGGTGTCAGTTCATGCTATTTAAATTTGAAGTCTTCTGTGGTAAACGGAAAATGAGCATGTAATATTAAATTCCAGGTTCTGCACATTGTTCTGTTCTGCCAGAATGTGTGTCATTACGTTCAGCCAACTTTCCATCTGCTACAACCGTCGAATATAATTCTGTCATGGGATAATGGTAGAGCTCTGTTCGTGTTGGACTGGCTGCTAGGACCCAAACTATAATTAATAAGCAAATAAGTACTTATGAAACAAAGTTTCCAACTGGCAAGATTTCATGCACTGAGACAGAATCTCAGGCAGTGTGTTGTTACTTAGCTGTCCATATTGTGGAAGGTGAATTCATCTCACCTCATAGTTCGTAAGGAAATTTCACTGAAGCTGTTCATCTTTGGTATTATACTTTGAAAATTAATACTGCAATTAATTTTTAAAGTATTGCTAACTTTTATTTCTTTACGGATTTTCAACCACTGTGGGTAATCTTCAGCTGATCTCTTTTTAGGATGGCATTAGAGCACTAGATTATAGGTTTAGTAATTTAAGGTGCACATGACTTGGTATCACCATCCATAAGGACTGATATTTACTGTGTAGTAACATTCATCCTGATATCTGTAGGCATATCTAATATCTGAAAATGCTTATTTTGTCTTTGTGTCAAATTTCTTCTAAAAGTAAACAACTGCAAGGCTGTATTTCTGGGTCTGGAGATTGGCAATTTCTGTATATTTTCCTTTGAAGTACCAAAGTACAATTTCGAAGCATATATTAATTTTTAAAGCTATTATTTAAGAATCCTGTGCTCAGTAGTTACATTCTCAAATATTATGTTAAGCTGGTGGGAACTGCAGGCCCCAAGAATTGCATCTTGTAGAGATTATGAGAAAGAAAGAACATAAAGAGCAGAAGAATAGACATTGTCTATTTTTCTTCTCCCCTTTATGTTTCAACAGCTCTCTCAGTGACAAGGAATCTTGGAAGAAGAAAGAAAGTAGAATATAGAAGTAGAAATAGAAGATAACTTTAAGTTTTTTCTGCCTATCTACAGCTAAAGGTTGGGGGAGTTCTGTGTAAATTCTACCTGCAAACAGCTGTCTAGTACTCAAGCCTGCTAACACTTGTTGGTCAACAGATATCCAAAGATACTAGAAAGAATGTTCAAAATTAAATGTTTGCAGGGCTGTGTATGTTCACTGCCTTTGACACAGAACTGTTGTTTTCTAAGCAGCTCCCTTTTTTTGTTACTTGTGAAGCATTGTGGTGAGAGTTGTTCTCTAGTCTTTCTCATTTCTCAAATTAAATTCTTTCTTATCCCTGGTTTTTTGAATTTTTCCTGCTGTGTTCATGCTCCTGAATTTCAAGGTGGAACTATTTGGACAGCCTTCAGTATATCACTTCTGATTTCTATTTGGTATCATAAGGTCTGCCTGTACCTCTCTATCATCTCCATTTTTTAAGTGTAGTTTACTTGGCTTTTCTCTTGTTTCTTACCTCCTTTTTGAGATCAACCCTACAAGAAGTGATAAAAATTCTTGCATCTCCTTGAATAGCAGAATGGAAGAGTAGGGAGCGCAGAGAGCAGAATCCATGAGAACAGAATCAGAGATTGGAAACCAGCAGCACAGAAGAGATGTAAGGTGCCCAGTGGGAGGGAATGTGGTGCTAATTTAGGGAAGGCCCCGGTACTTGCTAGTTCAGGAAGTTTTCAGTACAAACCTGTATGTCCATCTTTTGCTCTTGAGTCTCAGGAGGGATGTGCATATTGCGTACCTGGGTGGTTCTTGCGACTGACATGGAAGGCAAAGTTCTTAAGCAGTTAGTGAGTGAAAGGACTATGGGTTTCACTTTTCCCAAAGAGCAGCAGTGGAGGATTGGAGTCTGGGAGGTGTGCTGAGGAAGAGAGAGCAGGAGACACTGCTGGAGACTGTTGGGACTGAGAGAGTGAAGAAGCAGGTCAGTCTGCAGGCTGCAGGCACTGAGCCTGGGAACATCCATCTGCACCATCTGCTCATCTGGGGCACAGAAATAACCTGATGGTGTTGAACTTCAAACACTGCAGCCTTTCTGAGTGTCCAGCTCCAGCAGATGTACTGGCTTCTGTGAGATAAGTGTGTTGCTGTAGTCCAGGACCCATTCAGCAGACTTATGTGTTGCTACTGCCAGGTAGAGAATACAATTGCTATTATAGAAGCTGTTCTCAGGACATTATTATCTCTAGGCAGCTGCTGCTTTTGTGAAGTGTTCATACAAATTAGTGTTTATTATATGCACCTTGTTAAAAAGCTGTAGCTGATGCAGTTTAGTCTAATTGCAAGCATCATAGAACATTTTATTCCTCTTCTCCCTGCCCTGCACAGATGCCTGAATAAGGTTTGAAGTGACTTTCAGTACTGCCTGAAAAATACTACCTTCTTGAGAAATTTACTATTTGTGGGGAGCACTTAGTAATTAATCTAAGGTATATTGTAGTTAACTTTTGCTTTTCTTCTTTCAGGTCTTGGGTTAGATTCAAATGAACTTCCCATTCAGATGAGTATTTCCGACTGGCCTGAAATGAAGAAAAAATTTGCATCCATATTTGCACAGAAGACACAGGCTGAGTGGTGCAGCATATTTGATGGTACTGATGCCTGTGTGACCCCTGTTTTATCCCTTAGTGATGTTGCCTCAGATCAGCATAACAAACAAAGAAGTTCTTTTATCAAAAATGATCAGGGAGAGATAAGTCCTAGACCTGCTCCTCTTTTATCAAGGACTCCTGCTGTTCCTTCATGTGAAAGAGATCCTTTTATAGGAGAACACACGGAAGAGATACTTCTAGAAAATGGGTTTACTAAGGAAGAGATTGCTAAACTTCATTCTGATAAAATAATAGGATTCAGTAAACCCAAAGCTAATTTATAATCTCTGACTGTGCATATCACACAAATTTAAGGCCAATAGAGTAACTTTTTATGCATTAAAATTGAATTATATGACAAATGAATGTTTGCATAATATTGCTTTTACATAATATATTTTTTAAAATTATTTAAATTTTAAATATAATTGAAAACACTGGGAGTTATGTACATGGATCATCTGTTGTCCAGAATGATATCGTAATTGTGTTCTGAAGATCTACACAGTCTGTTTAGTAAGCAGCTGTACATTCTCAGAATTTTTGTTTAAATATTGAATCCTGTGGCTTGTTTCTTTTAATTCTTAGCTACATCATTGCTTTGTAATATATGTTGTAATTACTTGAAGGCAATACTTTTAATAAAATTTAATTATATTCTTTGTAAATGAATTTGTTGTTTACTCAGAGATTACAAGGGATTTTTCCCTCTATTTTATCATATTAATTAATTTGCTTTATCATGCCAAAGCTATGGTCAAATTAATGCTGTTTGCTTATGTGCTGCTGCAGAGCTATTACCATAAAGTTTATCTGTTTAATAGCCTGGCTACATTTTCTCAATGCAGTCTCCTGATTACATTACATTTGGAACTTCAATTTGGCTAGAAACTCACTTCAGAATGACTTTTATTTTTAAAATACCTGCCAAGTATTATTCGTTTCCTTTCTATATGGAAAAGTGGTTGGCGACTTAGCTGCACAGGTTTTAAACAATGGTTATTCTCTATTGGGTTTAATTTTCTTCAAAATTAAACCATCATTTGAAATCGTCTTTTTCAAGGCAAAAGAAAATACACTTTTAAGAAGAATTAGTTATGTGGCTTTAATACAGTGTTATCTAATCCAGCATGTAAGAAATTATGGCATGAAAAGTTGAGACTTTTTCATAATTTTGTCTGCATTTTGATGAGGATTAGTTTATTGCTTACAAAGGCTTCCAAAACTGAGGTATACTTCAGCTCATTTTGTAGCTGTCATGGCAAAACTGTCAGCATTATTACCATAAAAAACCCCTTTACATCCTATTACATGAACACTTTCCTGAAAGCAAGAATTGTCTACTAGGTCCTGACAAATTATCTAAACAACGAGCAAAAAAAACAACTTATGTTTCCAGCTGATACTCACTCTAATCTGAATTACCGAGTACTATACACCTTTATGGTAGGATCTGACAGTTTTCTTAGTCCCAGGTGCATCTGCTCATGTTGGAGAAAAGTCAGCGTTGTCAGATGTAATAATCTCCATGGCACATAAGTTTTGACCTCAGAATCACTGGCGTCAACTTAAAAATTCATGTTACTTCAGCACAGGTTGGATCAGTTGCCTCACTTGTATGGCTAAATCTGAAAGGTACAGTTTGGGTGTGTCACTGTGGATTTCTTGTGGGGCCTTCCCTTGTCAGGTAAGACTGTTTAAAAAAAAACAACTAAGTGATCCTGATATCCCAGCCAAAACCAGCACACTTTTGTTTTCAGAAACCAAGGAAATAATCAGTTCTTCTGAGGGTAGTAGACAGCAGATGCAAAAACATACTTACCAGTTGCTGTTTGACAGACTTCTGTCAACCTTTTTAACTGCCACTAACGCTTGAGGGCAGTGGGAAGGTTCACTTACTCATCTTCATGAAGTGCGTTGAAATCCTTTCCTGGACACATACAGATTTTTTTTCTCAGCAGGAAATCAGCACTTTGGTGTTTGTATTTGCTGAATGTAAAGATGAGGGCTCTAGATTCCTGGTATCGCTGCTGTCCTACAGCAGCAAGAGGAATAGCTTTGTGTCAGGCTAATCCTGCGCCTTGACCATGTGATGTATGTTCCCGTTATATGTGTCCTTCATGCGTAAACAGTAATTCCTTAGTTGTGGATAGTTGGGAACTGTGCAGACGCCCAAGAGCTCAGATCTGCTAATGTTAACACACACTTCCCCGCCCCCTTCCTGGCATAACTTGTGATCGCAGAGCCATGAAAGTATGTGAGTCCCTCCCCCAGCACAGACAGATCCCACCCGGCATATGACCTGGGCCCCATGTCAGCCAGAGCAGGCAGCACCGACCTGCCACAGCGCCGTGCGCAGCCGGAGCAATGACCTTAACGAAGGAGAGCTTCCACAGGGCTCCTCCACCCGCTTCTGAAGTGGCCAAGGCCGACATGGACAGCACCAGAGAGAAGGAAGAGGCTCCGGGGCAGTCAGTGCTGAGGACTGGAGCAGTGGTGCCCAGGAAGCGAGCGGTGGGAAGGCTAGTCATGCACAGTATGGCGATGTTCGGCCGGGAGTTCTGCTATGCCGTGGAGGCCGCCTTTGTCACGCCGGTGCTGCTCAGTGTAGGGCTGCCCAAGAACCTCTACAGCCTGGTGTGGCTCATCAGCCCTATCCTGGGCTTCGTGCTGCAGCCCGTGGTAGGTTCAGCCAGTGATCACTGCACCTGTAGCTGGGGCAGGAGGCGACCTTACATTCTGGGTCTAGGCATCATAATGCTGTTAGGCATGGCTTTGTACCTCAATGGGGACGTGATGATCTCAGGTGAGTGAGGGGCATGCACTGTGCTGACAGACAAAACTCATCCTTAGCCTTTTGAATCACAAAAAAGAGAGGGGTTCCTCTTTTCCTTCTTAGAATGGACTGTTAAAATTGAGCATCATGTGACTCAGCTGCATTGAAGGAGCTGGGGAGCGCTGAAATCTTCATATACATTCAATTCTAATGCTGCATGTTATGTACCATATCCATAGTGTTCTGTAGTTTGTATGTGTGATTACAGTCTTTGGTTGCCTGATAAGCTCATACAAGTAAAGATTTGCTTAGGCCCGTAGAAGTTTTTATGAACTAAGATCTACATTATTAGCTTAAATGGTAATAATTGTTTTTGTGATGTAATACACATCCAAACTGAATATCTATCTGTTAATCCCCATTTTAGGTGGATTAGCAATCAAAATACGTATCTTTAGTTATTGCAGCACTGGAGACTTTGTTATGCTGGTGAATAACAGAAGTCTTTAACTCCTTGGAAGCCCTGTTACACCTGGAATATGCAAAATTAAAAAGGAATGACATTCCCAGAGACTGTTATATTTCAGCTTGGGGTGTAACTTCTTAAAGTCTTAATGAAAAGTTGTTGCTGATGTTATGACAGCAGATGGGGGAAGTGTGTGTTTTTAGGTTGATTTATTCTCTCTTCCTGCGTATCCCTGATGTTGAATATACTTGGTTTCATTTGCCCAGAAAGAGACGTTGTAGTCAACTCTTGATTATCTAAAACAATGGAAGGGTGGGACAAATAGAAAAAAACCTCAAAAGTACAACAAAATGCATGTATTAGGCTACGAGAGCATGCCATGGAGGTGTAAAGGATTAAGGACAGTGATGCTCTTGGTTGTGGATCTTGGAGCACCCTGAGCATGTGCTGACTCAAGGCAGTAAGTCAACATAGCACATCTCAGTGCTACACATACTCAGTTCTCCTGCTTCTCTGATCTGATTCTGGTGTCACTGTTCTCTCTTGCATAACCCGTCATTGTTTAGATTTGGAGGTATCAGGAAAGGTAAAATGTGGCTTTGCAGAACATGGCACTGCTGCTGTCAGAATGAGGGTGTTTTTCTTTCTGTAGCTTTCATCGAGGAGAATGAAAAGCAGCGGACATGGGCAATAGTCGTTACCATGCTGGGAGTAGTGCTTTTTGATTTTGCAGCTGATTTTATTGATGGCCCCATCAAAGCGTATTTATTTGATGTCTGCTCTCATCAGGATAAAGAGAAGGGTCTGCATTACCACGCCCTCTTTACAGGTACTCAGATCCCTTCTTTTCCTCCCTTCCTCTCAAAGGAGGGGAAGGTAATTGCATGGATTTTATCCTCACTGTGTTTCTACTCTTGAATGAACTGATCATCTGATCCTGCACTTCAGTCACGAGTCTTTTGTTGCTGGGTTTTCACTACTCCAGGGAACAGCAACTTGTGATTACTGCTACAAGAATTCTAGTGCAGAAGGCTGCAGGCATAAACAATTACAGCAACGTAGCTGTGATTTAAGTGAGAGCAGTTAATTATTTTAAAAAGTGAAGTACTGTTTATTCAGATTGTTTTGATTTTTTTTCAATTTTTTGGTGAAGCAAAAATTAATGAGTGTAACTTGTTTCCCTGCTAGTGCACATAAAAATAACATTTTTGACTTGGGATGTGACAGAAAGCGAGAGTTGCACAAACCAGACTAGTTGATTCCTATTCTTCAGCAGCGCTCCAGTATGTGCTACGTAGAAATAGGAGTTCTGTGATAAATTCAGAACTTCACAACTTCCACAAAATAGGACCAAGTGGTTCAGCCCAGGCTCTTGAAAATAAAATTAGCAGTTTCATTTGTCTTTGTACATGTTTGGAATGCTGCTGATTTACGGAAGGATATGGAACTGTTGGAGCAAGTCCAGAGGAGGTCCGCAAAGTTGATAAGAGGACTGGGGCAGCTCCGCTACAAAGACAGGCTGAGAAAGTTGTGTCTGTTCAGTCTAGAGAAGAGAAGATTGTGTGGAGGCCTCACAGCAACCTTCCAGTATCTGAAAGGGCTCACAGGGAAGCTGGAGAGGGACTTTTAATCGAGATAGGTCAAAGAATAATTGGTACAAATTGAAAGAGGGGAAATTTAGGTTAGATGTTGGGATGAAATTCTTTACTGTGAGAGTAGTGAGGCAGTGGAAGAGGTTGCCCAGAGAAGCTGTGGATGCCCCAACCCCAGCAGTGTTCAAGGCCAGGTTGGACCTTGAGCAGCCTGGTATAATGGGAGGTGTCCTTGCCTCTGGCAGGGGGGGTTGGGACTAGGTGTCCATTCCAACCCCTTAACATTCTGTGATTCTGTGAAATCATCTGCAGTACATGAGCCCTGTCTTGAGAAAAAACACATAAGGCTGTGTACATGTAAAGTGCATTGGGAAGAGCTGAGTGACTGTAAAAACACTAGCAAAAAGAAGAAATTAAAAAAAAAAAATTAACTGAACGCTGGGTTTATTAACTTCAAGGCACAAGGTAGCATTCTCATTTTACCTTTCAGTCTACCTTTTCTGATAAAATCAGTAAATGGAATTAAATATTTGATCCTTTTTGTTTTCTATTCCAAGTGGTGAGGGACTTGGATTTGTAAAATTACACCCCAATGCTTTTGGGTTTATTTCCTTTTTCTAAAAAACTTTCACATGGAGGAAGTATTTCTGTTTAGACAAAGCAATACAAAATGCATTTTAGAAAGTCCAAACTGTAGATAGTCTTGATATAATTTAAAAAATGTTTTTTCATTCTGTGAAATTTAAAAAAACCCAAACCATAAATTTCAGTGTAATTTTATTTTGCTTTACTTTTATTACTTACTGTTTCAAAGAAAACAGAGCTCCAAAGAGTCAAGAAAAGAGATGTTGCTGTATGTTCAGGCATTTTCTGGAGAGCTCGGTCTACCAGATCGGAGGAGATTTTTCAAGAGATGATTTAGTAGCTGTTCATGTACATGATTAGCTTGCTATTCCTATTTCTTGTGTTTAATATCTGAAAAGTGATTATTCCATCATTTCTAGAGGGGGTCACATGTTTGGGGGTATGGGGTACTCTGTTTACTTTATCAATGCCAGTAGATTTTCATTTTTTTTCCCCACCATTACAGGTTTGGGAGGAGCCCTGGGTTACCTGACAGGTGCTATGGATTGGGGTCAGACTGTACTAGGATATTCCTTGGCATCAGAATTCCAGGTGATTTTCTTCTTCGCAGCCTTGGTTTTCATAATCTGCCTTACTGTGCATCTGTGCAGTATTCCTGAAGTCCCACTCAGATGCAAAAATGAAGAGGCAAAGTTCTTGTTGGAAGCGACTGAACCCCATACGTATAGCTCCATAGAGGAGGAAATCAAGAATGGATACTTAAAATCAACATGCACTGAAATAAAGGCTGCAGCTAAACCAGGGAAATGCGCAGTTGCATCACAGGTGAGTGCAGAGGTGATTTTGTGGGACGTATCATTGCATCCTTAGACACCCTTTAATTAGCTAATGCTGATTATTTGTAATGGAGCCCTTCTATGCACACAGAAAAAGAATCTTCCACCAGGATACAGAGTGAGAAAGCCTACTTTTTTTTTTTTTTTTTTTTGCCAGCAAGGGAGATGAGACAGGCTAGTCCTAATGCTTTGGTCAATTGGAAGGGATGAGGCAGAACCAGGTTCAGTTTTTTGCTCTGTGTCAGTCTCTTGATATGCTCCGCATGTGAATTTTGATAAGAAGATCTACTCTATCCTTTAATCATGATATAGTTAACATCAAATTGTGAACAGCGACTACAGATCACTGATCTGTAATTCCCACTGAAGTCCAAACACTTTCATACATAGCACGTAATAAGCGTGTGCTCTCTGATCTATTAAACATTTGGGTTTGCCACTGGACAACTGAGGATTTCACTGAGGATCTATGGAGAGTATGAATGTGTTTAAAATTTCTACTTCTACAGCAATGCAACCTTGCTACAGAGTTTTATTTTTACTTTGAACTGGTGTAGCTGTGTCTTTGGCAAAGCTTTAAGGTGGGAGAGAATAGTGAGTACTTTCAAATCCTTGCTGTTGTTTTGTTTCTGCTTCATTTTTATGAGAGGCTGATTCAATCTAAGGGAACTAGGAGAAGGTCAGTCTAACAGGGAGCATATTTCTAGAATGGTCTTGGGAACATTTGGGATAGTTTTTACTGTTTTGTTGATGGGGTTTAGTGCTAGGAATTCTCATGGCTCTCTCATGGTACCCTAAGTACGCCATGGATAACAAAACCAATTGCTTGAGTGGATGAAACACTTGCTTTTTGTTTTAATTTTACTTTTGATCTCTTGGCATTATTATATCCGTCTCTGATAAAAGTTTGATAAATGAGGTTAAAAGCACTGAGCATGTGAAGATGTTTATAAATTATAAACCTATGCTCATGTTTCAGCCATAAATAAAAGGGATTTATTATCTTTTTGTAATTCTTTTTATAATTGCACTTGGTATTTCTAACCTGAAGGAAAATATTATTACATTGGATACAAGACAAAAATATGTAAGGTGAACGTTGCCTGTTGAGAGTGCCAGGCAAACCAGAGGCAGACAACAAGGCAACAGTTGTCTGGAGAGTATGTCCAGCACACTGTGGTGCTGTCTGACCTTCCCCACTGTAGGCCAGCTTGAGCAGCCAGCATCCTGCACTAGCACTGTTCCCTCTGAGCATCCTCAGAATTGTTGGAGATGCTGAGTGTCTTTGATTGCTTGGACCATGTGGGCTCTGGGGAAAGGAAGGCAAGTGAAGAAAAGAGAGCAATGCAGTGAAAGTATGGGGATCAGACTGTGGATTGGGATAGCCTCTGCCTTTGCAAGAACTAATTCCACAGAATCAGTAACATCTAAGACCCCAGGGGAAGCTCTGCTGTCTGTGGGTGAGCTTGTGCTATTGCCCTCTTCTCTGATTTGGCTGGGCAGCCTGTTAGAGTCTCACAGTGCTTTGATCTGTCTCATGTTTCTTTGATGTGCCTGAGTGTGTATAAATTCCAGACACTCACTGCCTTAATTGTCTGTCTCTCGTGGCACATGTTTTCTGATTCATTCATTACTGTAATTGCTTCCTTAAAGAAATGGTTTGGCATCCTGTTTTTCTGACTCTTTTTTCATGATTGCAGGCACCATGGCCCTCTATCTTCTAAATTAAGGACTGTGCTCTCACATGCTAATAGCTAACATGATTATTAATACGATTTGACCTGTTGCAGTATGAACAGACATCCAAAGTGATTAGCCTTGTGTTCTTCTGCCTGGTGCCAGATTACTCAGGGTCCACTGGCATAATACCCAAGTCATGTTGATTTTTCTGTATCCTTATAAATCAGCTTGTGCCTTGAGTTGTAGTGAATTTACACAGAAGATTATTTAGTACTGTGAGTTTTTGAAGGATAAAGCATTTAAACAGAGCCAAACTTCAGCACATCATTTAAATTAGCATGTGGTTTGTGTGTTGGTCCATATTGAATGTGCACATTAAAAATTTTAGTTTCCATTTCCAGTCTCTAAAACATCTAAATAGAAAGAAAGCATTTCTATCTAGCTGTCAACTTATTGTTCGTAATCACAGCAGTGTCCTTTGCAGTTCCATGACCTTAAGTTAACACTTCGATTGGAAAGGCTGTTTTAAAGAACTCTCTGGAAGAGTTAATAAACTAAATAAGCCAGGTAAAAAGATAGTAATTATCCTTGAAATAACATTAATGAGTCAGTGTGAAATTTTTGGTTTGTTTTTTTGAATTGTAAAAGAATATAAACCTTACCCAGTTTAAAAGAGACAGTGATGCCAAGAGAAATTCCAAGGGATTTGGACAATATGTAGTTCAAGGTGAAAGTCAGCAACTTGAATTTTGGCATTCCTATGAGGATTAAAAACCTCCCACTAAAGCAAAGTATTTTCCAACTTTATATGTGGTGATTATTCATAGAGTAGCTTGCAGCATAACCCAGCTCAAATGAAAGATGAATTGTAAAAAGTAACTACAACATTGAAAGAAGAAAGGAAAAAATGACATCTTACAGCAAAGTGAAGACAAAATTTAGTCCAGTAATTTCCAGTAATTAACATAATTTTTACAGTTCTTCCACATTTCATGACCATACAGCTTCCCTTACCATCTCTCCCCACACTGTTGTCTACAAAAAATTGGAAGTGTTCCATCAAGCACAGATAAAATAGTATTTTTTAAATTTAAAAGCAAGGAACCCTTCAGGACCTTTAATGTAGGAAGAATTACATGTCAAAATACCTGAAATCAAGCACACCTACAGTAATAAAAAAAAAAAACATTAAAATTATATAAGTGATCTGATGAATGTAACTGGAAAAGAAACTTAGATAAAGTTTTAGGACACAGGGCTGAGATAAAGAGGAGGGAGATAATGTGAGGCATTGAAGGTGATGAGAAATGTGGTTTTTCCCCATCCATGAGATTTGTTAACCAGCCCCAATAATGTTTTGATTTTGAGTTATTTCTCCCGTGGTATGAGGTGTTCAGATTCTGGAGCTCACATTCTCTGGGTGCCAGGATTTTGAGTGGTGCTGCATCTCCTGTAGTGAATCACATCTTACCCTGGTTCGTGCAAGGGGGGACAGTACATAGTGGAAATCTTGTGATATGCCTGAAGAGGTAGAAGTTTCCCTAGAAAAAGAATTTTTCTAGGGAATTTAACACACAAAATAAAAGGGAAGGAGGTCTCAGAGATGTTTAGAAATCCACAACTGATACCAAAATGTATTAAATTTTCAGTGTAAAGCTGATCGTCTCCATAAAGAAATAATTTTTTTTCCTGGTTACTTTTGCTGTTGTGTTTGGTTGGTTTTTTGTTTGTTTTTGGTTTTGGGGTTTTGTTTTGTTTTTGTTTTTGTTGGGGTTTTGGTTTTGTGTCTTTGTGGTTTTGTTTTTTGGTTGTGTTTGTTTTTGTTTAAACTCCCTGAATCTGCTTAGGCATAACATTTTTCTGTAGTACTACACATAAATATTAATCCTGATGATCATAACAGCAAAAAATGTAACTTCCTTGTTGGTATACCCCAGCTCTTCTGTGAGTTTTATATATTGAAGGACATTTAGTACACAAGCAACTCTTTCCTAGGAAAAAGTAAAAAACTTTGGAAACCTAGCAATGAAACGATACTAAGGCCTTCTTCATTTGCTATCAGCTATTTTATTAACCTTCAGGGCAATAATACAGTAATTACTCTTAAATATTTGTTTTTAGGATCAAAGGCAGATGACCCTTAAATCACTCTTGAAGACACTTTTAAACATGCCATCCCACTATCGCTGTCTGTGTGTGAGCCACCTCTTTGGATGGATGGCTTTCCTGTCCAACATGCTCTTCTTCACGGATTTCATGGGACAGGTAAAAGTGTAAAATCCTCTCTCTTCTGCTTCCTAGTAGCATCTCCTTCTCCATCAAAAGAAATTAAACGGTGTTATGATCCTGCAGAAATGAGGTTGGTGTCAGATCCATTTGTATCTGGATGGCTCAACAAGAGTTTTGTAAAACAGCAAATTGAGGTCAGGCCCTTGTTCTGAGCCAGTCTGTTGAATTGTCGGGGAAAAAGCTTTCAGCATTTGTAAGGCTGTTTGTGTCTATTTAACTGTTCCAAATGAAAGCTCTCAGAGATCATCCAAACACGGCCATTTTCTGCGTTGGCTTCAGAGCTGCTCTGAGATGGGCAGGCTTTCTAACTGGAGCCACGCTTGGATGCAGCTGGCCTTGTCCTGGAGCTTGGGCACCATCCACACAAAGCCATGCCCCTGCACTGCAGCCTCCTTGGCCTTAGGCTGTGCAGCTCTTTCCACACACTGAGATACCTGGTAGCAGAAAGCTCATGTGTTCTTGAGTTTGTCTGTCCCTCCACACCTCTGTAAATCTTTCCCTGAGGTCCTTTTGCCAGCAACTGTTTGCCTTCGTAATATCCAGTGCTTCCTTTTCCATGCCATTCCTGGGCAAAAAGACTGTATGCCCTTGACAGCGATTCTTGCCTAAATGAACCTGTCTGCCTCCTTTCTTCCAGAGTACTAATGTGCCCCCAGCACAAATCCACTCATTGCCACTTCCTTTTTTTTCTGTGGTTTCCATGCAGTATTCGCATTTCCCTTGCCATTTTTGTCTCTGTAGGCAAGGCAAGAGGTTTTTTCCCCTGTAGTATGTATGAATGACTGAAAGAAAAAAGTTTTTCTTGTCTAGATGCAGAACTGAGTAAGACCATTACTGTGTGGAAAAATTAATTTATTGAGGTAAGCCTGAAAGAAAAAAAAAATTATTTGTAGATAAATTAAGGAAAGAAAGGCTAAGGAAAGAAGGAAGAAATGAAGAGAGGGGAGTGGGAAGTGAGATACCCAAAGGAAAAAAGCAAATGCATCAATGTGGAATGCACAGTTTGGGAAAAGGCAGAGGGAAATAAATGAGGAGGAGCCTGGGATGTGATAATGGGGCAGATGTGAGTGTGAAGCCTGCAGAATTATAGAGGGGTGGTTAGGACACTGCTTAGCAGATTCTCCAGGTGCTCCCCACCAGGGATGAGGCCCTGTGTTGAGGGAAGCATTCTATACCTGCAGTCATCCTTACCTTCTGTGATCCTTGTGTTCTCTTTCAGGTTGTATACCAGGGTAATCCTTATGCACCTCACAACTCCACACTTTACCTTACCTACAAAACAGGAGTAGAGATGGGATGCTGGGGGCTGTGCATCAATGCAATTTCTTCATCAGTCTATTCTTGTAAGTGTCCATGAATGAACTCCAACACTGTGTTTTGAAGCCATTTGCTATTTGCCACTGTTTAAAAAATATAACTGGTTTTCTTTTCCTCATTAAAACTTTAAGAAATGTTAAAATTACAGCATTCTTAGAAACTCATATGTTAACACATGCCCTCTTGCCTTGCTGAGAGCTGCCCGTGAGAAGAGATCGATGCCCACCTGGCTATAATCTTACCAAGGATTAAAAAAACTATTTGTGATCCAAAAGCTCAATTAAGTAGCATTTTAGGGACTGAATTGAGCATCTGAAAGAATCGTAAGGGAAATCTTTTCACTTTTGAAACACAACAAAAGGGCCCTGTGGCCCAGCTAGGGGACTGGACACTTGGAGACACAGCAGGAGACAATGACCCCAGACTTTCATGTGCTTGGACTGTGAGGGTATAAGAGCCTAGGGCTTCCTTTGTTCAGGGTCCCTCCTTGAAGGCACCAGTTCAAGCTGTTATCCTGTTGTTGCACCAAGATTAAATTATTTTAAGGATCCAAACATCTGGGACTCTGCCATGGGAAACCTGGGATGGAGCCTGAAAGGAAACCTGGTGTGGGGGGTGTAGCTGCACAAGGGCCTCAGCCCCAGCTTAGGTGGTTGTGAATGTGACTGTCAGAGCAGCTCCTGGATGGTAAGACAGGGAAGTTTCCATAACATTTTTAAAGTCAGTGAGGGCAGTTCTTCCAGAATGGTTGTTTACTTTTTCTCTGGAGCTGGCCATGACAGAATATCCCCAGAGAGAGCAAGTATTCTTTGTCAAACTTAGACCTACAGTAATTTGAGGCAACTTCCAAAATCAGTAAGATTATCTCCTTCACTTCATTTTACAAAATACAACCCCTTAAAGGAACTCCCTGATGGAATGTGACCTGTTTTGTTTCAGTGTTATCAGCATTTTCACTTTCTTTTCACAGACGTACAGAAAGTTCTTCTGCCATACATAGGATTAAAAGGGCTTTATTTCATCGGATACCTGCTTTTTGGATTGGGTACTGGATTAATTGGCTTGTTTCCCAATGTCTATTCCACTCTGGCTCTGTGTTCACTCTTTGGAGTCATGTCCAGCACACTGTACACAGTGCCATTCCACCTCATTGCAGAGTACCACAGGGAAGAAGAGGTGAGTGCAATGTCTAAAGAAGTGTAACTTTATGTCTGTCTGTGTCTGTTCAGTCTATTTTGGGGGTAAAGTGGATAGAAATAATGATAAGCAGCTTTTAATTTTAATTTCAAAACTATTAATGATAACATACAATGAATTCTGACAGAGGGAGTTAATGTCCCAGCTCCAAACTCTCCAAACAGTCCTGCAATGAGAGAAATAATTATTTGTCTCTGACAAACTGAAACAAAGCTAATCACAGTACATGTTCAGGCAGTAAGCAGGTAACAGGGTTCCACTTGCGTTGCCTTCGTGTGCTACCTTCCTTATGTCCTTCCTTCCAGGTGCATTAGCAGAGGATTGGATTTACAAGTGCCTGAGGTTAATAAAAATCCTGTAAAGGCTGGCAGAAGTTTTGGCTACTGCAGAGTCTTGTGAAAGCTCTTAGCTAATAAACATATGAAATTCAAAGAGAAACATCTTTACATAGTCCAGTATTTAATCGTATACCACGTTCTCATTATCTTTCTGAATGTCTGTGGTTGGGTTTTTGTCCTCCACAGCATAAAATACTGTTTCCAAGGAAAATCTGAAACAGCTTACGCATCTTGTATCATGTTATTTGGCACAGCAGGATCTTTATGTATTGTAAAGTGTTGAATTCTTGTCGTGGTTTTGCTCTGGGTCCATTTTGCTTTCCACCCTCACATAATTACTACTAGTTGAGAGAAGGTATTTGCAGACAAAAGAGAGACAGGACTTGGGGGAACAGTATAAACATTTATTACTAGTAAAATAAAAACTACTAATACTACTAATAAGTTAAAAACTAAAGAATTATATCTATAACAATTTCTACTTAAGTTGGAATGCTATATATATATACACAGAAATACTTCTTCCCTTTTTATATTAGTCCAAGGAGAAGAAGTAGTCTCATTCTGTATCTTTGGAGTTCCAGTTCTCTCCTTCTAGTAGCAGATTCTCAGCAGCAGCAGCACTTTCATTGCAGTTGGAACT